>NW_009725537.1:0-106946 GCF_000703405.1 Apaloderma vittatum
GCCCGCGGGGCTGCCAGCAGGGTGAAGTAACCGCATCGTTCTGCTCAACAGCCGCTTCGTTGCACTCTAAGGCCGGGCAATTCTCTTTAAAGCACATTTTTTAACAACCGAATTGCTGAAAATATTAGGAACTGCGACAGATTATCTGAAGCAGCTGCACCGAGCTCAGCGCTCCATCTCTCCCAAATTCATGACGCTCCCTTAAGATGCATAAAATTAAATATCACCTACATAAGCCCAACGGCCCGAGAGGGACGTGAAGTGTGAGTGTCCCGCTTGGTGCCTCTCAGCCTACTTGTTTGTCCTCTCCAAGCGCCTCTTTTTTACTCAGAAAGAGAGACCATATGTTTAGAATAGCCCTGCTGCACTTAGATGCCACTGCTTCCAAAGAACAGGCAGTTAAGAAAAAAAAAAATATGCAAGTTGAGAATAGAGATTTTCAACTATCTTTCAAAGTTTAATATTTGCAGATGGGTAGATTCAGTCCAGATGGACTGACATATCATGTTCAGTTTCTATTTTCTTTATTAGATTAAATAGTAGGCTCCTGGCTTCAGAAACCTTTTTTCCTCTTCTTATAAGCCACATTCATTCACAAGTTCCACTTTGAAACTGGCCTCACAGACAGCTGTTTTTCTTTCAGTAGCAAAGGACTCTGACAGCACCACTGCTTTTCTCCTTTGCACGGTTCATTCTGCTCTTCAGGTCTTGGAGGAGTTTATCCAAAGTTGTGGGGACCACGGCTCTGCAAGCCAGCAACATTTTTCCTGGCCCTTGACTTATATTTTGCCACTTGACGGGCGACCTCAGCTAAACGTGATAAATCAGGTAAAGCTAACAGAGGTGACTTGTGACTTTCTCAGCCTTTGAGCTTCAGTGATACACTCGCTTATTCAGCCACAGCACACTAATGCTGCTGCTTTTACCCCTCCAGCAGCAGTTCTCCAGTGTAACAAATAGAGTCATGCTGGTCTGACACTGTCTGCTTAAAAATGACGTATGGATAAGTATTTTAAATTTACCAAATTTAAAATGATTTTCAAAGGCTTTAATAGAGTGATTAAAGCAGCCATTGATTTTTCAGGCCTCAACCTACGCTGTAATTCACACACTCCACAAAGGAAGTCACGCACAATCGGATTTAGTCATCATTCAAAGTGAAGCCTGTGCAATTATCATCACAAACGTCAGGTATTGTGTTTGCCTTATTAACTTACATTAGGAACCTGTAGTGAAGCTGTGAAATAGCAGTCGTCTTAAGGTGTTTCCTGTGGTAGGGGTTTTATTAAAGACATTTACAGAGCCATAAAATGCAAAGGGGGATGGTTCATGCAAATTGCTGAGATTTATGCTCTGAACATGTTGTAGGTCTGCAAATGTGCTGGAAATCCTATAAAACTACTGCCAAGTCCCATAGGACTGCCTTGGGAGGAACCAATACCTCCTTCTGGATGTGGAGTTTTTCGTCCTTTAATAATTTAAACAATCAGCAGTAGTGCTTGGAAAGCTGGTAAAACATGACCGGGCTTTTCCCAGTCAGACCAGGATTCAGGTTGGGAGTTTGGCACAGGGCATCATTGTGGGGAGCTCCCGTGGCACCAAGCCCCCTCCCCAGGCACTTGACCCATCTGCCCCATCTGTAGCAGTGATTCCTTCTACAGGCAGTTGCTACTTCATGAGGGACCTTCATGTTCACTCTGTCAGGGTGGTGGATGTTCTAGCTGCTGTTCAGTCTGGTTGACCTTTGGGAACCTTCAAAATTCCATTTAGTGGAGGAACTAAAAAGAAAGGAGGTACCTTTCATGACCCAACACAATTTATTTGTATAACAGCAGTCTTCTAGAGCTGAGGAACATTTGCCACACAGTAGAACAAAAATGCTCACAAAACAAGAATCAACCCTGAAGCTTATCTGAGAGCAATATGAAAGTGCAGCAATAAGCTAGTCCTTGGTATTCAACCCCCAGCTCTTCAGAAGGAAGGAGTGGATGAGGTCATTGCAGTGCCCTGAGACTCAAGCATCTGGGAGACATCAAGCTCTGGAGAGGGGAAGGTTTGAAAGTACCTGTGGATACTACCTGCTCAAACCTTCTAGAGCTGGCTTTTACTGTGAGGACCTGTCTGTCTCTTGGAACCTGAGATTTAAGATTTTTTTGTTTTCACTGCAGGTAACTGAGAGAGCTGGCTTAGCTCTCTTCAGGTCTCATCCCCATTTTTTTTTTTGCCTTAAGTTTATGGCAACTGCTTTTGTTGCCATACAACTGCTGTTCCTGATCATTGTTAGGGACACCTTGGGAAAGCAGCTTTGGGAGCTGCTTCTGCTGGTTTAAGAACAACCAAGGTACTGTAGCAAGTGCCAAGCAAGCTGCAAGTAGCAGATGAGTACACCTTCCTTGTGGTGTTTATATTGTGCACCAGTACAAAAGAATTTTCTACCCAGACCATCCTTCCAAACCTTGGTGCTGCTTCCTTTTCCTTCCACTTTAAGGGTTTTGAAAGAAGAGGTAATTTCCTTCCATTTATTATTATGAAGAACTGTCTAATGTGAAACTAGGGGTTCAGTCTTGAATTAATACAAGGTTAACACTCATGGCAGCTGAGCGATGGGGAAGCAGAATTGGCTCTGGCTTACGCTGACTTGCAGAAGGTCCCTGGAGGCCATCACACTGGCAAGAGTTATTGCCTGAAGGGCAATTACATTGGCAAGCATCAGCTGGAGCACCGTGCACCCTACTTTCTCACCTCATCATGCCAATTCATGCCGCCAGCTTTGTTCTGACACCCATCCTCTATCACAGGAGCAGGTGGCACGGAGCCAGCTACCCACAGCGAGGGGTCTCTGCTCCTCAGAGAGCCAGTAACTGAGGGCCAGCTCAGCCTGCCGCCGTGCCTGCAAGAATCCAACACAATGCAAAGGGCAGAAATAAAGCCTGACTGATTAAAGCCCAAAAGCTTGGACCAGTCTAAAGGACTTCTCTTGTTAAACAAGTGAAGCAAGACAGTGGGAGTGAAGAAAATAAAACTGACGTGCTGGAGCTAGGCCTGACTGATGGCAAATGAACAGATGGATGGCTCTAGTCATCCTCCTCTTAGGGAGAGGGATGGCAATTTGACTGTGAGACAAAAGACATGGACAAGAAGGTGCAGATTTCCTCATCCCAGCTGCCTTCCGAGAGGGCTTTGAGCCCACTGGGCCTTCACTGAGGGATGGGAGCCAGATGAATCCTGGCGCTGGGTTGGAGTGCTGCTGGATGGAGGCTACCGAGGGAGGGGTCATGCTGGCCCAAGACTGGTCCTCAAATGTGTTTGTCCTCTGGGCCATGGCTGATGGGCACCCTCAGTCCTAGATAAAGGCAAGGGTTAGGGACAAAGCTGGTTCTGGAACTATAGGATTATTGCACATTTAATTTAATAAAATAATATATGAGGGGAAGACTGGAAGCCCAAGATGGAGCATCTATAGACAGCTCCCATATGTGAAAAAGACAAGCACCACAGCCCTAATCACTGCAGACAAAATGCTACTTTCGCAGAGGTATCCTAGAATACAGCCCAAAACGCGCTTCTGTTCTTCATCCGTACTGGAACTTCCGAAACCAAGACATATTTGGAAAGAGAAAATTATAAAAGATTTACATGGAAATGTGGAAGCCTGTTAACAGTACACTAGGAGTACATTCAAAGGAGCAAAATAATTATAAGCAGACTGGAAAGTATCTAAAGAAATCTGTTGCAGTTGAGAAAGCATATTGGGTCTCAGAGCGAAGCTCTTATCAGGAAAGATTTTTAAAAATATGATAAAAGAAGCTAGCTACAGGATAAGGGGAGCTATTAAAAGCAAGAAAGCAATAGAGGGCTGAATACTAAGGGGACAAAGTTTGATTTATAGTTATTCAGAGTGGTTAAGAGGAAAGCTGACTGTGAAGAACAAGCTAAATATCTTACAGTAACCAGGATTTAATACGGCCAATAAAATTTTGTATAGTGAATGCAAAGTGATAGGCAGGGGGAAAAGTGTCTGACGTAACGTACACGATGGCATCTGAGCTGCTTCTTGCTGTTCAAGAGTGGCAGCTGGGACTGATTGCTCACTGTCTTTTCCCATGTCTGGATGAAGTAAAGACAGCCCAGTTTCAAAGCAAACTAAAGACAATAAATGTCTCAAAGGACTGGGAAAGCACCTTAGGAAACTCCTCTCCTCAGGGATGTTGCTGGGAATGCTGGAGGTCTGTGCTGGATTAGAAAAGGTCAAAGAACAACAGCAATAAATTACTCCTGGACACCTAATTCTGGTTGTGGCACATTTGAAATAGGGATTGGTTTCTTTCAGTGAAAATATTTGTGTGAGCTGTGACTACATCCTTGACTTTTCCTTGTAGTTAATGCTGGTCAGCTGACATCTACTGCTGCCATATACCCTCAAGTTCAACTCAGAGCAAAACCTACAGGTAGAGCAGTGACACTTTGGACCCAAGACCTGAGATTCATGTCACTTGGGATTTTATTGCAAATCTGGGAATTATAGTTCTTTTATTTATTTCTCTGACTTCCTCAAAAGACACAACAGGGAGAGAAGAATTTTTAATCCTATTAATTTTCTCCTGTCTATTTAGGGTAAAGGTGAGCTTTAGCCTCTATGTTAACATCAACAAGAGGGCCTTTAATACGCTGATATGTCAATTTGATATGCTGATACGTCAATATATGACATCACAAACTTTTGGAATATAAATTTGGAAATTTTGTCTTAAGTGTTCTCCTTCAGGTTCTTACATGTATCCTGTAGGTGGATGAGTATTGTTATGTTATGCTAACTTCAATGTGTACTTCAGTCATTCTCTTATTTTCATCTTCTACTAAGTTAGAATTACATTCAACCCAGTTACAAATATGTGCCAAGGGTCTGGAATACCTCAGGCTGTATTGAGATTAGTGCTCCAAGGTACTGATCTGTTAATCCCCTCCTTCATTGTTTCTCAGCAATTTCAGAAACAAGACATGGTGAAGAAACAGGCTACATGCTGGGCTGATTTAAATGGTGGCTCAACAGGAGCTCTTGAATAGGTAGGAATGACTCTAATAAAGAAATCAAGTTAATATATGAGTTCCTCAACACCAGAGACTCTCACTGTCCATGCAGAGAGCATTCTTGGCTCCCTACCAAATTAGGGACAGTGGTGGGTTACTTCTCTATCTCATGGCGAAACCCAGTTTCTGTCTTTTGCCTGAATTCAGTTTCACACTCCTTCTGCTCCTTCCTTCCATGCAGGAGAGCATCCCACACTGTGACTCAAGTTATACACTGCCATGTCAAAACCACACAAAAGCAAGGCACCTCATCTTCCATAATTTGCCAGGTAAGTCCTTGGGTTGATTCAAGCTTCTGGTGCTTCCAGGAACGACTCCTGTCCAGTACTACCTATCCTTTCCTCTTCTGCTCTTCTGACTGCAACAGCTGACAATGGTTAGCATGAAAATCAGAGAAAAAAAAGAGTATGCCCTGGGAGAAGAGCTGCTAGTGGAGGAAAATTTTCCCAAAATCTGAGGACTCATAGAGCACACCCCAAGATTCTTTGTACTAGCTGAAATCAGGAGGTTGCAATAGCAGTTAAAAATGAACAAACAACAAGAAAATTAGCCAGATCTGTGGAGCCTCAAACCAGAAAGAAATATACCGTTTAATGAACATACAATGCATCGTTTCATGGTGAATCTAAAAACTGACAGATATGAAGGTAACATTTGGAATTGAATAGACATATATTCCTGAAGTTGTATGTAGCATGGGTGTAAATCAGAAACATCTGCTGCCAGGCAAGAAAAGACAATGGCCTCAATAATGAGCATCTTCCCAAAAGCCAAGTCAGCATGATACGTGTGAAGATGCGATTCCTGACACCCAGCTCCAGAAAGGACTGATCTGCCCTGCCTCTGAAAAGGGAAATGAGAAAGAAGAAAAGATCTTTCAGTGGGGGAAGCTGCCAGCAGTTCCCCAAAAAAATGAGTTCCCAAGAAAGTGACAGCTGAAACTATGTCACAGCTTCAATGGCGCTGTGGGAAACGTGAAGAGCAAGCAGCATGTCATGAAAATCTTTTTTTCCTTCTTCTCTTCTTTCATTCTTTTCTCCCCTTTCTCCCTTCCTCCCTTCCTTCTGTCTCTCACTCTTGTTCTTTAGCAACCCTGTGTCTTTAAATAACAAGAATATGTGTTTTTCAAGTTTTCTCATCACATCTGTGTTCTCTCCATGGCTGTCATCAAATCACCCCAAGTTTTATTTCCCTCTCATCATCTCTTACTCCTGAACTGCCCTTTATCTTTCCAAGCAGGCGTACTTTGCAGTGCCAGTATCAGGCTTTTGTCTGAAAAAATAGTTGTTACAGTGCATGATATGTGAGAAATGTATCAGGAGACTAACTTCACACTGTGCTTCTTGACCAAAAAAGTGAATGCCACAATTTTGACCAAATTTGAGTTCCTTTATGTGGGCAAAAGTTCTGTTAGCATTAGGAGGAGCTCTGCTCAAGTCATACTGCCCAAATAAGGCTCTTTTTTTATGGTGCTTTATCAATACCACAGTGTAATCTACATCCCTAAATGCTGACATGCTGCTTACTGGCAATTTGCTTGTTCTCTCTGTATTTTCTACACGCCTTCAGTATGAAGAAATGAATGCACTTTTTGGGAGGAACTCCACCTTTGCTGGAATCATAGAGAAAAAATTGAATAAATAGCAAGAACAGAAATAGAGAGATATATTATTTTACACATATGGGAGTAGCCCAGATGTCTTCCACAAATGATTAAAACACCACCAGCCTAATTTTTCTGTTGGCCCCACACCAGCTGCACTGAAACAAACAGATACTGCACTAGTGCAGAGGTGGGGAGTCGAATGCTACACTAAACTAAAATACAATCATTCAAAACATGTCAGGAATCACATTGTTAAATCACTATCAGAAGCCCTGCCAGCCTTGCTCTGCCCTGTACATCTGGACAGATACTACTGTGTGCCGAGGACTAAGGACTGTACCTACCGGGAGCTGTAATTTCCAGCCCTTTAACAGCTGAGAAATAAACTACAGGACAACCCAGCTCATTAAACCAGCAGACAAAGATTACAGGAGGAGAAAAGATCTGTTTTTGTGCAGCTACATTACACTACATCTGCTCTGTTTGGGGTCAAACGGGTGCCCGAGCTCTTGCACAGGCGTGGGTGCGACTGCAGAGCCACGAGCAGGGGCAGAGACGGAGAGGGTAGGAAGACGCCTGCTCTTCTCAGTGGCAGCAAAATGAGCTGCCCTCTCTCTGCAAAGTACTTAGCTACTTGCTTATATCTAAATTGGTCCTCAGTTGGGCCTGGGAGCTTTTTGGGATGGAGACTCTATCTTCAGACTTGAAGGCGCTCTGCACTTGGTGATAAATTTCAGGAGACTTCTTTCCCTTTTACGTTGCTTTCTAGTGATATTCAGTTGCATTCAATTACAAATAACCTTGGAAATCTGGCACAGGTAGATCTTCCTGACTAGTTATCAGGAATGTCATATTAAATATTACATTATCTCCACTCCCTGAACAGATAAGTCCATTAAGTCCTGCCAGTGGCTGGTCAGTTTTCCTCTCTACTGAATGCTTCCGTTTCCTGACAGAGCAACACACGCCAGACCCGACATTTCCAGGGATTTATTTATTACCTGTCTATAGTGCTTGAACTCTCTCATCATTTAGACTACATGACTCATAAATGCACCCAAGACACATACTGAAACAAGCCATTTTTCTCTCCAATTAAAAATCCTGTTATATTTCATTATTTCCATATTTAGAATGTTTAGTGTTTATTCTTACTTGGGCACAGAGTGATGCCAGCAGTTCTTACTCCTGACTACAGAAATTATGTGCAGTTTTTTCCCCAGCCTTTATATGAAGACAGCTACATTTAGTCTTTAGGCTGCAAACTGCATATTCTTTGACAGCATCAAACATTGCCCAGTGTTATAACTACAGCCTAGAGAATAACTAGCAGCACTATCTCCCACCTATTTTAGCTTTATTTATGTCTCTAGTGGATTTAAACATCTATCTGCCATACATGTACAAGCATGATTGCTCATTCTTGTTGATTCCCAGCATACACTCCCCTCGTTACTTCTAGGTATTGAGTAGCAAGTTCCAGTGGAGAGAGATCAGCAGTACACGCTACCAGTATCTTTGGTTCACATGTTTAATTTTTCTTTCTGGGGACCACAGTGCAAGGCACTTCAGCCTCCAGGACACGGTGCCAGGTACTGTAGTGACATATACAGAAATGCTCAGCACCAGGATATCAGGGAGAAAGCTTCCTTTGAACATGTTATTACAATTTAGTTAGGCATTTCACCAAAAAAGATCACACTCAGGTCCTCTGTGTTCAATTTGGGAACGACAGGGCTGTAGGAGCTGAGGAGATGGGAGTGGGAGCACACGGAAATTAGCAGCCGTTAATGACTGTGCAAGTAGAAGTTGGTGTGGTTTGAGATTCTGGGAGGGCTTGAGGACCAAGTTATGTAGATAAGAAAAGTCAAATGATAAACTACCATCTGGGCCCTTGCCTAGGCTTTTACAAAGTTCACAATAATGCAATTTTTTTTCTCAGTTCTGCATAATCTAGTTCCAAACAATCAATCTTACATGAGGTCCTGCTCCAGCCTAATTTTTCAGGTCCGTTCACACCAGCTAATTGGGGAAAATGGTCTGGTGAGTTTGGGTTTTTGAAATCAAACCTCTGAAAATCATCCTGAGCATGTCTTCTACTCCAGAGCCAACTCATTGCTAATTAGCACGAATCACAGGGACATAACCTTTGGAAAATACTGCTGATGCTCAATGCATTTCCAAACAGTATTCAGCATTACAATGTGATTTGTAGAGAACATTGTTATAAATATTCTTTTGCACAAGAGAGGCATTGCTAAGCAGAAAGCCTTATCTAATCCTGTTTTATGCCACATGCCATATTAAATGTATCAACTGCTATCATACAGGATCCAGATGTAAACACGCTGTCAGCTTTAACTGTATACTAATTTCATATATAAATATAAACCCTATGGCTGAAATGTCTTTTCAGTTTTCTCTTCCCCATGCTGGATTAACATATCAACAGCTGTGAAAGAATGTTTTCAGCCATGTCACAGAATCCTATTATAACAAAACTGCCCAGACATAATGTCCAACAGAAGAGAACTTTAAGCCTCAATTGCTCTCTGCCTCTGCTGCTCTGACGTGAACAAAGAATAAGCTTAGCATTTCAGAATTCCCTTTCATCCCAAGACAGAATAGGGAGTTGAAATTTTGAACGTCATGGAATGGAAAAAAACACTGCACTTTGAGACTAGCAAAGGGAATTTGCTTGGGAATTATGCTGAGATAAGGTCAGAGCCCTTCATTTTGATGTCAGTATTTGCATGTGTGCCTTCCAGAGCACCACTGTCAGCATCCGAATGAGCAGGCAGAGCAAAGCAAAGCAGGTTCACCTGACCAAAAATACTTACGGGATTTTTAATAATTTCCAAAACAATGTTGAATAATTTCCAAAAACAATGTTGATGAGCATCATGTGTTCTTGCAAAACTTTTCATTACATCAAACTCGTATTTCCTCAATGAGGAAACAAGAATTAAGTTTTCTTCAGAAAGATAAGCCAGGGATCAGTTCATCCTGAAGGGACTGTTAGAGTCAAAAAGTTTTGTACATCTTCCAAACAATGAAAAAAATAGACCATAAACCCCATAGCCCTACTAATTCTTTTTTTTAGTAAATACACATGTCACCTTGTAGGGCGTTTCCCTTCACCACAGTTTTGTTCTCATCCACACCTATGTGAAACTAGAGTCACTTCCCCCAAGCTGTTCTGCTTTAGATATTTTCATTTTTCTGAGCGTGAATTTCTGATTTCCTCTTGTTACATTTTGCATTTATCTACTTCTTTAATCCCATTTATAATGTTCCTTTCAGTCCTGCTTCAATTGCATTGGAGATTTTCTCATCTTGCTATTTCAATGACAAAAATAAACGCCCTTCTCTTACGCTGTTGCACTAATGATGTTGAACTTACAGCTATGCTTTGGAGTAAGATGCTTTTTATGGTTCTTTTTAGCCAAAAGGGAGAATATAATTTCAAACAACAAGCAGTGGCAGGCCCTGATCTGCTGCTCATTTGAGGCACCATTCAACTTTGCTGAGGGAAAAAGACCCTCCCCACCTCTACCAGATCAAACACATGGAAGAGTTTTCTTCTCTTTATAGATCCACACCTTCATTCATCAGCTGATTGCTCAGGTTGCAGTGACCTGTCTGTCAGGGTCTCTGCTCTGCTGGTCCTTACCAGGCAAGGCACAGCCCAGCAAACAGCTCCAGGCACCTTCTGAGCTCTCCCTGTGCATGGAGCCCCATGGGGAGATCCAGGAGTGCCTTTCATCCTTCAGCTGGGCAGTTACCAACCTACTGCTGCCTGCGAGGTGCTAATGAGTGCATGTAGGTTTGATAACTGTCTCCTAACTGCTTTGTGCTCTTTTGTTGGGTCCTCTTCTCATGGTGCAGCTCCAATTTTTCCACATAAGTTTTTCAACTTTTGGGGACAGTATTTTGGAATAGGTGCATTTTTTTTTTTTTAAACTATATGAATAAAATCTGGGACAGTTGCATTCTGAGCCCTGGAGAAGACAAAGCCTATCATTATAAGACCATCTCCTCCCTTATCTTTGCAACCTTTGGCTGTCTGAACAAATGTGATGCTGAAGCAGTGAAAACTCTGTCACATCTCCCTTCAGATTCAAGTTATCAGTATCTCTAGTTATGCCTTGATGGTGATTCTCAAAGTATCCTATTCCCACTGGATTTCACAGGAAATAAAGGTGCACAGCCCTTTGCAGGTAAAGCCTTGTGCCATTCAGTGACCTACTTCTTTAACTGCTCGCTTGCCATGATGGCAGCACCATGGCTGTCACGGCTGTTCATACCTCTGCAAAAATCTCGTCCTAATCTAGAGGAAAAAGGATGCAGCACACTAAGAAAAACTACTGACTGCAAAACCTTTGAAAATAAAGCCCCGTTCTTGACTCTGTGGGTAGGCAAAATCAGACAGAGAACGTGTTTTTTCTTTTTAAATTATTTTTAGTAGATGATAATTTGAATAGACTCATAGAAACCCAGAATGGTTGGGGCTGAAGGGGCCTCCAGAGCTAGTTCAGTCCCACCCAGATCCTTTACTGGGTGAGCTGGAGGAGTCTTCTCATTGACCATGCAGCTGGGCTCCAAGTATCTCCAGGGACGGCAGCTCTCAGGCAACCTGTGTCCATGTTTGACCACCCTCACAAAGGGGGATTTTCTCTTATGCTTAAAGGGAATTTCTTGCATTGAAGTGCTTCAGATGATGTTTCTGAAATATGTTGCCTTCAAACATCAGAAGAATGTCAGATGGAAGAAGGCACTCACAGCCTGAAAAGCACATTTTTGATTCACTCAATGATATTGAGTGATACATGAAAGCTATACTACTGAGAGCTCTTAAAATTTTTTGTGGCACGTTCATTCAACAGTTCTCAATGCACACAGGTCAACAGGATAGTGTCTTTACTGTATTTTCTAGATTTTACATAATTCCTAATGCAGTTCAAAATGATCTTCAGATGAGATGCTGTTTATCCTGATTATCAGGCCATTACTCTGTCATTCTGTCACTGTGGCTACTGAGTAATTTCAACATGCCTGACACAGTTATAAATATCAGGATATTATTGGATAACATCAGTGTCAAATCATGTAAGCTCACGACTTGCAAGACATTCTGTTTCTTTTGTCCACTGAAGATCTGATAAAAATTTGAGAAAGAAAATACATTATTTTCCTCAACCATATAGGCAGAAGTTACCTGGTTTACCACTAATTAAAAGTAAGCGAACAGCTCTCAGCTAGTTCAAAGGTTCTTTATTTTCCTTTTTGATCTATCTGTTCCTGATTTACACTAACAGCCCACCAAGAGCATCAGACCCACTAATTCCACGAGAGGGGCTGTGGCATGGCTGTGTCCAGCCACAGCTGCCATAACGCACAAAGTCAAGTGCATCCAATTTCTCTGTTTTACTGGGCAGGATAATCAAGCTTTCCTGAACAGCAGTATTTAAAGCAAGTGAACTATGTGAAATCTCTCCCCTCAACTGCTATTACACAGCTTGCAACCCTTCATTTAGGAGATTAAGTTTGCATCTCTTTGCATTATCTCTTTGTAATTGGAAAACTTTCGTTTTGACAGAGACAATGTGGCAGCCTCCCTGCGAGCCTCGCTACAAGCCAGTGCTGAGTGCCATCTGGAGAACTGATGCCGAAGTCAAGCAACAACATCCTGTCATATTTTATCTGGAACTTTCCAACAGAACAACTAATAACATCTTAAGCTTCATTTGTCTGGCACTCTCATGCTTTTGGCAGAGGTCATAACCAGTAGTGGCTTTGCTGATTTGCTGCATCAAAACTAATTATGTTACAGTGCTCACTGACAGAGCCTCTCATAATAGCATAAAAGCCTCCGGCTTTAACTTTACTCATTATGTCGTAGCTTAAAACTCATAAAACTTGCACCTGTATCAGCTCCCTATCTTTAACATCTATTAATGGTGCTTATTGAGCTTGATGGAATTATCAGTCCCTTCGTTTTTCCCCTCCTTCTTTGAAAGTGCTGCTGGTGACAAATGAGGCTCAGGACATGAAGATGTGTGCCCTGACGTTGCAGATGCAGATTTCCAAGTCCAACCTCTTTGCTCTCTGCATTCTTTACAGCAACAAGAATGCCCCAAACTGATTCGATGTGGATTGTAAGTGAATGCACTGAAGCTGCCTCCCGGGTGCCTCTGATGAAAACTTAGTGCAGGTGACCTTTTTACCGTGTTTCTTGGAAATTTAATCTTTTACCAGACGCTTTCACAGTTTGTCTCACTGAATGAGTCAGTTTTAAAAGTCTGAGTAAAATTAAGATAACCGTTGCACAAGGTTAAAATTAGGGCAATGCTCAGGGTAAAACCAGGGCACATCTTAACTGCTCTTAGTTCAAGTGAGAAACCAGCAGGAAAGAAGATTTCTGCCTGCACAGGGGGAAAAAAAGAGAAGTAAGGTTTAACAGTTTCCTGCTCAAATGTTGTAAAACATGTCAGCAGGGGGCTGTGGCAGTAAGAAGAATTGTGCTTTCTCACAGCAGGGAAGTGGCACTTCACTAGACTGGTTACACTGATTATCAAGATGAGGCCGTCTTAAAGAGCAAGCACAGCGCTTAAATGTATTATAATGTCTGGAAGAATCATGATTAAAAAAGACAGCACTGTGTGTTTGCTCTAAGACTTTCCACCTGCTACTGGTTGCAGGGGCTACAGCAGTGGTGAGATCTCATGCAACTTTCTTTTTTGCTCATGTCCGATGAAAATATCAGCTGAATCCTAGGGATGGCCGTCAGCTTTGCACCACACTCTGCAGAGAGCCTGGATTTTGTTGGACATTAATGTCAGATCATCTATGTTTGAGAAAGATATCAAGAGTGTGTGAGAATGAGGGTTAAAAAAGGTTTTGTTTATTTAATTCTTCATATGCACAAAGTGATCACCATGCTGCTGTTTAATATTCTTGTTCTCCCTATTTATTTATTTATTCTTTATGCTTTTTTCAATAAGGAAATCACCACAAAATTCTGGAACTCGTAGTGCTTCTATTTGAGATAAAGGCTTTGAATTACATTAAATTGTGATTTCAAATTTAGATCGCTGTAAATAATACTGCTCCTTTAGACTTGCCTGATTCCTCTTGATAGATAATGCTCTGATCTACCATATCTTCTTGCTCTTTCTGTCTTATTTAATGCATTTTGTGCATTAAAAAAAAAAAAAGTATGGAAATTTTTGAGCAATGCACATCCATTTCAGTGTCAAAAAATGGAACATATGCTGTTCACCCCCAGGAGCATTTCCAGTTGGGAGCTCCATCTTTCTGAACATGGATGTACATCAGTGGTTGTGACAAACCATGTGAATGAGTCTTCTATGCTAATGGCCAGATGTGAAGAAATCAGACCTGGAATATCATGTTCGTATTGGGATCCTTCATTAACAGAAAAGACTGGATATTTAGCAGGGAAAAACTACTACATGATTTTGATGGATTGCTTTCAGAAAGGAGGCTAACCTAGGCAAAATATGTAGGTTGACAATGCAGCGTTTAAAGGGATTATAGCTGTCTGAGACAACAGATATTTGAGGAGGTTCAGATCCCCAACAAACTATGCATGTATACACATTTACTTCTTTACCGCCTTCATTTGAGATTTCTTGGGATAACAAAGTTAATCATGTGCATAAATATGTGCAGGACTACAGCCTAATGATGGAGAGAAATTAGTTAGCATGTCATACACTACTCCAATTAAGAAACTGAAGATAAAAGAAAGAAAATGAAGACTAAAAATCAAGAGAGCCCTTGTCACAGAAGATGTCAGGCTATGAAATCTTTTCTGTGGCTAAGTGAAGTTTTATTGTTTGAGTCTTAAAACCAAACCAAAGTAAGCAAATTATTAATAAAGCCACAACAGCAACAGACATGTCACAAATGGTTTATGTATTCACCAGGTATAACCTCTGCCTCCATATGTGTGTCTCCAGACTGATGTTTTGCACCAATTACAGCAAAAGGAATGTCGTATTATATATGCTTGTTTGGAGCTACAGGTACAGATCACATAGTCTTTTAGGTATACACATGTGGTGTTACATGGCCATGGGGCAGCAGAGCAGCTAGCACATCTGATTTGGGAACTTAGCACAAGCTAATAATCCTCACTATCCCTAGCTTGAAGTATTTTTTATTATTTGATTTAGGAAACTTGAAATGCTGAGACCGCTCTCTTGGGAGAGCAAAATGAGCTGAGAGAGGGCACCATGACCAAATAAATATACATAAACACAGTAATATCACTGAGAAGTCAGAGGAAAAGACAACCTTGGCTGTTGCATACTTATTTTGTGGATTTTTTGAAATGAATCTTTAAACAGGAATGATGCAACACAAACTAAAACTGTGAATAGGGCTCAAATTTTGAAAATGTACTTTCTGAAGGTATATGTATTTCATTTCCTATTTTTCTTACACCGCTCAGCTGAAATACGAGCTTTAAAACTGCTTACCTCAGGGAACAGGGTGTTGCCTAAATTTTCTTACCACATTAGAAGTAGTTGTTGTGACAAAACACAACAAGTCTGGGTGAGACAACTGCCCATCGTTCACACCTGCTTCAGCGTGAGAGTGCTGTGAGGACCATGTGTTACAGCTGCTTTGTCCTATGAGGTAGCTTGAAGAGGGACATAATCCAGCCATAAATCCACAACAAAGAATCCCCTGCTGCAGAGGAACACTGCTGGATAGAAATGTGCCACGGTCCATATGTGCCGAGACAGAAAAGTGTGTTGGAAAAGAGGGAGCAAGGCTGGGGCGCAGTGGGACGACGCTGTGACTGGTCTCTCTGTGGGCATCTGAGTGCTCCTGCTGCCAGTGCAGATGGGGCTGTGACCCTCACGTCCCACCCAGAGCTGCTCTCCAGTGAGGACAACAGTGGCTGTGTGAGGGAATGGCCTTCTGAAAGACTAAAGGTCTTGAAACTGAGAGGCTCCTACTCGCTTTGCCCTTTCCCTTGAGTTGTTGTGTTTTGGAGGAGCAGCTCTTTCCATTATTTACACAGTATGTGCCACTGACATGTGCCAAAACCTGCCTCTTTCAGTAATGTATTTGTAGCCCTCGTGTTTTCAGCAGCATGAACAGGGAAATTGACTTAAAACCCTATAAATTGGTAATGAGGCCGAGTTCTTCAGATCATGGTCCTTCATGGTGGAGGGTTGGTTATGGATTCAGTTCTAAAGTACATCTTTAGCTGTAAAAAAGCCCAGCCAAACATTAAGAGCTGACAGTGGTTACAATTTGGATACCACATAGAGAGAGCAGAGAGCAGTAGCTGTTACTGATAGAGTAGCACAGGGCAAGTAAAATGGAGCTGAGAAGTGGAGCTGTGATTTAAACTTCAGGGTTTGGGGATGGAGATCAACACGTTCTCTCCAAGACAGCTGTAGCCACCTTCTGTTCCTTCGATTGCTAAATTGCTTCTCCACAGTTGGAGATGGGTGCTGAAGAGACACCGCTGGTACCCAGCCTCTCTGTCAAAAGTGGAACTGTCACCAGAATTGTGCAAACTTGGTTTGGCCTCTTAGCATGCTAAATCATGTTTGTTTTATGTTGATAATTTCCAGTGTCTTTATCTGCCATCTATAGTCTGTGCGGATTGCATTTTGTTGAGGGATATCTCTGAAAGTGGGTGTGACGGGGAATTACTGGACAATACAGTACTGGAGCAAGAGAGGCCCTCATGGTTCCCCATGAGCTCATGGCATGTTCTTACAAGCTGGATTAGTGTTGGAGTTTCATGCCTCTTACTGGACTTAGTTCTGGCTTCAGTGAGTTTTCTAAGCCCACTCAGTTGACACCATTATACACCGAAGAACATGTTAACAATCTATTTAAAGGCAACACATTTTCTTTGCAGATGTATTTGTTCCACTGCCTGTTGACATTGTTTAGCATCTTGTCAGCAGTGTTGAGGGTTCAGTATTTTCCCACGCTCAGTGAGCACAAGCTTTTAGTGTAGCCAGCGTGTTGCAGAGGTATGCTCTGTTAAAAAAAGGACACTGCTCTCACAGCCCGAGTAAGAAGAGGCAGTTCAGATTGCCAACAGTGCCAGAAATATAGAGATGTATCTGCTGCATGTCTTCTTCTGTAGGCTTTTAAAGAGATCTGAAACAAGCATCAGCCAAGCCAGCATATCTCTGCTGCTTTGAGGGAATGTGATGTCTCCATCTGTTTTTATGTTCCAAACAGGGAGTGCTGTAGCCTGTAAGGCTTATCTGACTAAGGTCCTGTGGCTTAAATAGTGGAGCCAGGCACTTGACAAAGGGAGGTGTTTATAGCTCCTGGCATTTCTAACAAAGACCCAATTGTTTCAAAACCTCTTGTAGAGGTTTTGTTTTTGGAGAAGAATTTTTCTTTACCTCTGCTGTAGATGGGCTGCCAGCCAGCTTCCAGACCTGTGAAGAGGCAGAGTTCAGTTGGCCTGTTTGTAATACAGAAAGTCACTGGTAAGGCAGTGGCATGGAGGATTCTGCAGGGAGCTGGGGCACAACTCTCCTCTCTGCCCATATAACCAACGGCCACTCTTATCAGGGGCAAGCATTAGTTCCTATATTTTGCAGCGCAATATGCTCCACTCGCAAAGACCTTCCTCTGAGCAGCTGGAGGGTGAAGGAAAGGGCTTTTTCCATTTGTTTCTGTCTCCTGATTAATTTAAAAATTAATTCTTTTTTAACATTCGCTTCCTTTTAGCTGATCTCCCTTTCAGGAATTAGTTGAGAAGTCCTAGAAGCAAAGGCCATCGTGATCTTTGCTGGTGGCATGAGGACGCAGGAATGAGAGGCAGGTCTGAAGTTTTCCCTGTTTCTTTTTCAATCTTCTCTTGCACTGAGAAAGAAGATTTAGAAGACTAAACGGAATTAATCAGTCTTAGGGCTACGCTGATGAACTATATCATAGGTTGAACCACACTAGATCCACTTAAATGCCCTTTATGTTGAGAAATAATGTTGCAGCCTGCTGCTTGAAGCTTTATCTGCGATTGCCTTTACTCCCGTGTGTGTGTCTCTAACAGAAGAGCACACTGACAAAAATGTGGAAGGAAGCCACATATTTTGCCTTCAAAAGGCAAGTGTAAATGTTGTCATAGTAACACAGGAAAGCAGAATGCTACTTTATAAAGGTGGTGGTGGGAAGACGAGGGAGGGACAATTAGAGGTTTATAGAACACACAAAAAATGACAGCTCTAGGATGAATAAATGAGCAGAAATTTGCTATGTGGCATCTGTAGCTAGTTGCAGGGAAGTTTGTTTGTATCTGAACTGTTGTTCCTGTGAACTAGGTAACGTATCTAAACAATTCAGAATCTTTTCATCTCCTGTGTCTTATACGACAGAAAACCTGATAAACCATGTGTCAGACAGACCCTGGGCTTACCCAGGTCTGTTATTGAAAACTGGACTGATGACTCACAGTATCTTTCCTTTTTATAAGCAGCTTGTGACACCCCACAGCACTGTCAAGATCTGAGAGATTCCACTGAAACTGTTAGATATTATAAAGAGAGAGAGCTAGGAGGGCAGATATTAGCATATCTGTCTTACACTAGACCCTTTAGTTCTGAAACATTTTCTTTTACTTGTATGTTCTCTGGTGATGTAAAAGATGGCCCATCTTGGTGTCCTAAAGGCAAAGTTTTAGTACTTTCATCAGGAAACTGAATAAAAATGATTTCACTAAGAGAAAGAAAACCAGGAAGGAACAATTAAAGAAATATATTTGTTACAATGTAAGAAACACTCCTTGACAAATTTGTTCTCATCCAGTAAGAAAAAAGCTGTGGTTATTACCAAAACACATTTCAAATTACCTTCACTGTGTTAAACATTTTGTGTACATCTGTTTCTGTATGTGGTGCATCAGGGCGCTGTGGAGTTCAGAAGCTGCTGTCAGCAAACCCGGGGAGACAAGAAAGAGCCCAGGGCCCTCTGCTGATTGACACATTCCGTCACTTAAATGCTGAGCCCAAAGCTGAAGCCTGAGCAGGGTCTGCTTCACAGAACTATGGGAAAGCCATCAGAAACTTTTTTCTTTAGCTTGTCATTTAAAAATGTCACCCATCTGAGGACAATTCAATCCCAGGACTTTATGTAACATAGAAAGTACTGCGAAGGGAATATTTTTAATGTGTCTGCAGTTTGCTTTAGTATCATAGAGCGAGAAGAATGTCTTAATTAACTTGTTTTCCCCCGTTCCTGTAGCCTGTACTGTAGATACAGATAATACTATTCAAGAGGGAACAGAAGGTTGCGTTTTCATTTGGAGTTGGCAAGCGGCACATAATTTCCAGATTTATGAAGGTGAAAATCTGTATAAAAATAGAAAAATTTCTATCTGCCATATTTACAAGGATAAAACGCTGTTGCTAAATGCCTTGAAAACAAAGAGAAAGAAATATCTGTGTAAGGAAATCTATCGGCCTTTGCATCTCCCTGTATTTCTCTCTTTCTGATGGATTTCTATAGGTCATAGATCCTTTTAAAATGACAGCTGTAAAAAGATCTGAAAGACCCACAAGAATCTCTCCAGACTCTCATCTGCTTGTCCTCTACCATGGCTAGTCTCTCCCAAAGCAAGAGATAATCATAAAATAGGGAAATGAAGTTGCCAGCAGCCTGGATTCTGAAGGTGTTTTGCCTAGAAAAACTTGCTAATTCCTCTCTCACTCTGCAAGTGTTGGTTTAAGGTAGTGATGGCTGGAGATCAAAAAAGTAATACTGAAGCAAAACTAACACAGTGGAAGTCAAGTGCAAAAAGTAATAGCACAGCTGTCTTCTCAGTCTGTTTCATAAATGGGATGAGGAATGTAAAACAAGACATTGCTTAAGAAGTCAGGAGCTCTGTTCACCTAGCAGGAAAGAATTTACTGTCTCCCCATTTTTTTCCTATACAAACAAATCCATTTCTCACTAGCAGTAAAATGGCTTGAGGGAATTAATTTTTACTTAATTATTGTCTAGTGTGGCCAGATGATGGTTTGTAAGCCTGTCCTGGATCATAAACACAAAACAGGCATTAGCGTCACATCAGCCCATCACAGCACCTCAGAGCACCTGATTTGCCATGTTCAGTGGTAGTGGATGCAAACGAGCTGTGGTTTCCCAGGGAGCATGCAGACTCAGCGACCACACAGGCACTGCAGCCCTAAGCAAGTTTTTTCCAGCAGAGCACAGCCCTGGAAAGCCCTTCTTTCCTAAGTCACCCTGCCACAAAAGTGGTGGTGTACACATAAATAAGCTGTAACCAGTGCTCCTTCTCTCACCAGGGCGTTCCTGTTCTGAACTGCTGATGTGTATTTTTAACCGTTGCCAGCCCCTTTGGGTAAGCGCAGGTTTGGAGTATCTTGGGTTGGTCCCTGCTCAGGAAAGTTAGAATTCTATGATGGCATGGTGGGGAGGCTTTCTGACCCTTTCACAGGTAGAAAACAAAAAAATAAACCAAGGAGAAGTGAAAAACAAAAACCCCTCTGCTGCTCTCTTTGCTCTAGCATCAGATTGTCCTACTTGGTTTCCATTTAAATATTGAGTAAGGTTGTGGGTAAGTTGTTTAATAGGAACTATTCAGTTCACCAGATTTTACAACATCGAACTTTGCAATTATTAATTTCAGCCAGGGTTTTTATCACTTTATTTTTAATTCTGAATCTAGTGCAAGGAAGTAGATTATTTTAAAAGCTGTTTAAAACAAAGAAGGTTTCTTTTAAGAGTACTGGAAATGAAATCACACCAATCTAAGGGTTTTTTTAAGAATGTCACCTTGGGTTTCCAACCTACAGTCAGACGCAGAGGGGTATGTGTGGCAGGTAGAAAAGGTCTGATCTCAGAAAACATAGCTATATTTGTCTGTATTTATGACTTTGGAGACATGATCATGTCAAAGGAATGTGTCTCTTCAAGAAACTCAGTTTAAAAAATGTTTCTAAAATTGCTAAGAAAACTAACCTTAGAACCGAAAATGTGAGGCTGAAGCAGAGAAACAAAAGCAAGATTGTTATACGCAGCTCCCTAAAAGGGGGGAAATTCCCAAGTGTCCTGGTTTGAGTGAAACAGAACCAATTCCATTCACTGATTTTACTTCTCAGCTAAGTCTCTTTTAAGTGCAAGCACACTTCAGTGCTGCTCATTGCTTGTGGCAAACGAGTGCCATGGCCACTCAGCAGGCTGTGCTGTCTCTACCCCAGTACTCCCACTTGCCACATGTTCCCACGGTCCATCGGGAGCACCAGGAGAGCACAGAGCACACAGAACCATCCGAAGCCTCGGACGATGCAGAGGGACGGAGCACTGAAGGAACTACAGCAGCATTTGCAGCTTGGCAGCTCTTGCAGCCCCCAGCCAGCCTCGCTGGGTGGAAGGAGAGGGAGAAAATCCGCTCCTGCCCCATTAGCTGCATGAATCTTAATTGCTTTCTCTTGTAGAGATACCAAATATCTTTGTAAACAGCATGTTCAGATTGTTACATGCAAACATATATGCGATACTCTTATGAAATATGCAGAATATGATGCGCTGGGCTATGATCTGATCTGCTCATGTATTTGAAAGCCTTTTCTGTGCTTTGGTTTGGGTACTGAACATTTCTGACAGTTTGTTTGAGGTAAACAGAGCCAATCTGTCAGCATGATTCACTACCAGCACATCTGATAAGTATGACTTAACTTGCAGCAGGCTTGTATGTTTTTAAAGCACTTGCCTGCTTTGCAGTTAGCAAATTACTGCAGGGCAAAGCAAACACAAAAGGAGATAATAAAAGGAATGATGGATTTGATCAAATTACAGAGGAAGTGGGATGATGAAGAGATTGCTTTACCTAGCTTAGACACCTGGAAAGCAGAGTGTGTATCTCAGCTGCCTCAGAAGAAGTGTGATCCAGAAGCCCCATGCTGTGCACAGACACTGTAACAAGAGGCTGTCATCACATACTGTCCCATGTCCCCTTTTATATGGATTTTCCCGATCAAGTTTATGTTTTGACAGCTTTTGAACAGTAACACCTTTCTCTTTTTGCCTCTGAATTTCCTTCCTCAAAAGGTGCAAATTACGGTTTTACTACAGCCTGTTAGAGGTGCAAATAAGCTCAACATGGCCAAACTGAGACACTCCTGAAATAGTAAAACATCGGGACTGAATCCATATGTATATATTGATGGATTGGGGCTAAATGGTGAGAAATACACATGTGAATTTTTTGAGCAGTGGATTTCTGCATTTGCGCAGCCTGGGAGCTTGGTAATGCAAAGGACGGGGAAGGCATGAGCAACCTAAGAATGGTTAAATTCTGGGAATGAAACAGTTTATGGTGGCAACAAGCAAATAACGTTTGTATCCTTGCTTCACCCAGCTGGAGCCACGTAAACACCTCGCAGTATAGGAGTTGTAACTTTCATTACTTGCCTCTGAACTTACTTTGACTTCTCATTTTTAGTATTATAGAAATTCTTTGCCTAATTCAAGCAGCACCACTTGTACCTGCTGTTATATGGAACAGAAAACCACTTCCTTTACCACAACTTACCGCTAACTGTTTATCACAAGCACACATAAAACTATCATTACTGTATTGGAACTTCTTGGTGCTAAAGGCAGAAAAAGAGAAGCAGAACTACATTTTCTTGTGTATTTTCTTTCAATACTATCATGGAAATAGGCTAAAAGAAATTTATGAATTTGTGTGGCTTTGTTTCTATATATTCACATTATCAGGACTAAATCAATACTGGTTAGAATTCAGTAAGAACTCATTTATTTTGATCTGTAGTAATTTGGAGACAAACAGTTCAACACAACAGATTCAGTTACATGCTATGTGTTGTATTTTCACCTGCATGGAGATAGAAAAAAAAGTCACCTTTCAGGGTACAACTCTTGGTGTTTAGCTGTGTAAAAACAAATTTTTGTTTTGGATTGAAAGGAACATTTTCTCTTCCATTTTCACGGCAATAACAGCAAGAGTTTCTTTTGTTACAGAGTTAAAAAGGGCTGTTTCACCCACACCTTGAAAAAGTAGAGCCTTTCTGTAATGCACTTGCTGGCAGAGCTGAAGGAAGCCTGGTTGAAAAGGAAAGTTAATCAATGGATTTTTTTAATGTTTCTCAAACCAGTGGAATACGTCCTTTATCTTAATTTTTATTGGTAAATTTAACATCTTAGAACAGCTGAAAGAGTTGTAAAAACTGCATGAAAATGGAAAAAAAATCACAGTCATGTGAACCCTTCTTTTTGTTCAGTTTAACCTCATGCTTGTGTGCTTGAACGCAGGTCTGTTTTCACTTGCTGTTTTAGGCTGGTCTAACAAAAGATACCAGCTCTGCCTGCAAACAAACCCCGCTTCTCCTGAACTAGTAGACTAGGATGGCTGATTCTAACACCGTTACTATTACAGGGATTTTATTACATGCCTGGAAAGTCCCTTCTGTGGTTTCGGGGTGTCCTTTCTCCATACTCAGAGTGGGAAGTCCATGGGGCTGGGGCTGAGCTAATTGCTTGCAGGAGCCTGTTAAGCCTCCAGTGTAACCGCATAGGAGAGCATTTGCGAGCAAAAGCTGAGCCTTGAAGCTTGGCAAAATAAAGCTGTGAGTGGAGAAAAAAAGAAATCCGCATCGAGTATTTTAAGAGTTCCTTCCCATTTCTAGCATATACATGATATACAAGCTATATTAGGCTTTCTTTCAGAAGAAAGGTGTGTTTTTAACATTTGCAGACAAAAATATAACCCAGCCACAATATATTACTATTTACTTCCATCACTGCCTTTTGCAAGAGTTCTGGGTAGTCCCACATTCAGTTGTTTCAGAGAGATATGATGTGGTTAACTGGGATCCTTTAGATATTTTTAAGATTCACATTTCTTTTTCTCTTCAAAATGCTGAATGAAAAAACAAGTGCCATGGGATTATTTGCCATCCAAATAATGTAAAGTAAATGAAACTAAAAGCATTTTAACACTGTATATTTGATTGCATCAATTTACCATAGCTGTAGCAGGAGTGAAGCACGAAAGAATAACTTCTGCAGAAACAGACATTCATATATGCACAGTGCAGCTGAATGAACACTTTGCAGTAGAGAATTTCAAGTACCACAAAGCTTTTGAATTAACAAGGGACTACTGTTTGGTTGCTTTTCTTCTCCCTCCCTTGTTTAATAAACTTCAGCCCATGGCTTCATAGAGATTAGATACACGTGAGGTAAAATAATTGGTTGTTTTGCTAAGGGTGCCTCTCTGCGATCAGAGATGTCGTAGCTGACACACTTTCACAGGCAAGAGAGTAAATTCTGCTCTCCTCTGCTCATTTTAATCCCGTCCTGAGCAAGCCGCTTCTGCAGCCTGACACAAATTTCCGGTGCCACCAGGCTGCAGAGCAGCACATGGCAGAACACACGTCAACACATCCAGGTGTAACGCAACATGTCACAAGAAATAAAGCAAAGCAGAGATGTGTAATTTTTGTTCTCCTTGATCCACAGGTGCTCAGGTCTTTCCTCATATATGCCCCGCTTCTGGCTAAGGGTGTAGAGCAGTGATGAGCAGCAGTGGGTGTCCGACACCCTGTGTGACTGCGGCGTTTTACAGCCCAGCAAGCCCCGTCACGCGCGTTTAACCGGCTGCCACACGTTGTTTTAGTTTGAGGTTACATCAGATGAGTTTTCCTCCTTTGTGTTGCTGACATGGAACTCGGACAAGGCTACATCCACGCCGATTTTAGTCTCCCCTTCCTGGATGCAGCAAGGCCTTTGGGCATGTCGGTGGCTCTGCCAGACGTGTCCTGGGGGTCACTGGGATGGTGGAAGGGAGGGCACGATTTAGTTGCTCTCCAGTCTGTCCTGCCTCAAGAAATAAAGATGTTGTCTCAGCACTACATGTCACTGTCTGGCACGTGGCAAGAGCAACAGGAGTGTGTTGAGATAGAACAAACCTCTAAGGATTTTTTCCTTCAGGTACCAAGCATTACTTAAAGCTGAGAGCCAGAGGTGGGAAGTACCAGACAGGTGCATTGCAGTGTCATTTTCTTTAGCACAAAAAGTGAGGCAAAATAAGCCTTTGTCAGCATTTGAAACTGGTTACTTTACCATAGATGATGAACTTGCTATATTTGTATGTTACTGAACACACCAACATTTTGGAGGGAGAGAGGAGCTTTTTCTTCATCTTTGAAGGCAGATAGTACAACTAACAGCATGACTGGTAATGAAATGATTTACTCCACTTTCTCAGCCAGGGTACTGTAATGCGAAGTTTATCAGCTACTGAAGCCGACAATTTTTTGTTCTTAGTCAGACAGCTGCACCGAAGCAGAACACTGCACTGGGGGAAAGCTGCCCCCACCACAGCCCTGTGTCTCCTCCAGTCCCCCCACAGTCTCAGCAGTCACTTTCCATGCAAGCCAACAATTATCATGATTTCGGTTTCAATATGTGTAGGTGCAATAATAAAACCATTGCTTTTTTCAGACTGAAGGTTTTCCTGCTAACGCTGCCCAAGCAGTGCCGACTCAGATCTTCCTGCTGCCAGTGCAAGCAGGCAGTGCCATGCGTTCAGATACCAAAATAGTTTCATTCATGAGATTGATGCCACATCTGAATCATATAGAAATGATTTTTTTTAGGTGGTGGCTTTGCTGATTGCTTTGTTTTAAAGGTAGAAAAACGCAAACATATTGGTTGCCACAGAGTGAATGACATTTACTCAACTGTGCAAATGTCAGGGGGATTTTTTTTTCTTGCAGTAAGTGATACTTCAGCATTGTATTCTGGATCAATTTCTCATTAAATTTTACAGCTCATCCTTCAGCAGTAAGTTAATCACTTAAACTGGAGAGAAAGGGTAAGATTTTCAGTGGGATTGAGATGCCAAGCTGTTGTGATTGTAGGTTAAGAGCTGAGGACTGCAAATTACTTCATGTCAAACTGCTTGGGGATTTTGAAAGGTTTATTTGAAGTATTTTCTTCCCTCTTTTATTCCATATAAAGAATCTTGCTATTTGTGTGAATGATTTTTTAAAGCTCTGTTTTCCTGAGAGCTGCCTGGGTAGCTGTTTTTCAGATAAATTTGCTTTTAACCAGGATTTTTAATCAATTACTGTAGACATGTTAAAACACAGCAGTTAAAACACAGCAGTTCAGAACAGAAGATAGATAGTTATCATAACTCTTTGTCTCAGATGGGTTTTGACATTTTTCTTTAAAAAATAAATCACTTGATCTGTTTGGTTTTTGGGGAAAAGAAGGAAGAAGGACTTAATGTGCTTATATACATGTATTGGCTGGTGTAAGCAAACACTGCGTGGTATGTGTTTGCCTGTTCCTAAACGTTGTCATGAGGTCAATGGACTCTGTGACTTACGCTCAGGTGTTATCACCAGCTCCTCTGCAGGTGCCTGAGTTGCAGGGAAGAGATGCGATGCTCTGCTCGAGAGAGCTGGGATAGCAGATCTGCTTGCTCACCACTCCTATTGGTTTGCTTATCTGTGCACCTAAACTCATCTGTATGGGCACAGGGAGGCTGTGAAACAGCCACCTTCTGATTTCTCGGTGTTGGCAGGTTTGCATGCACACATATGTGCACACAAAATAAACCCAAATGTGGTTAGGATAACCTTTAACGAGAGACATGGGGAATGTTTGTCGTCGTTTCTATATTCTCCTGCCCATAGTCTGCTACTAATTTGAGCTCGGTAAACAGTTTTATTCTATATGATTAAATGTTTCAAAGATACTGTGGAGGAAGGAAGTAAAATTATACACTTTGAGGCTAATTTTCATTAAAAATTCAAACCAGTCCAACGAATTCCACTGAAAAGAAAACTAGCTAACACAAATGCTATAATTGGTAGGAAAGCCTGAGGAACCACCCTAGGCACAGGAAAGTTTACCCAACTAAATATAAAACTTTGGAAACAAAGTTTTGGGAAAATCCAGGACAAGGATGATTTCTGTAGAAAGAATTTTCTTTTTACACAGGAAGTACCATCAGCCTGTAAATTGCTGCTCTGCTCTCAGAGATGTTTCCCATCTGGATCTGAAGACATTTTAATTTCCATATGTCCTGAGATAATGCCTCAGCCTCTGATCCTGCAGCAATCCAGGATATCAGATACAATGCAGCCAAATGTTAGATGGGATGTTTATACATTTCTATCTCGTGAAATGCTTCAAGGGAACTTTTATCTAACAATCAGATGTATTACTTTTCTCTCAAGGCCTTTTCTCCCATTTAGTTTAGCAGACCAACTTCTTTGTGGATTTTCAAGAAAATATTTGAAAGCTCACAAATGAAGTTTTATTAAATTTTTTTCTTTCGAAAGTGTATCAACCGCTGGAGTTTTAGCAAGAAAGTTATTAGTTTAAGTAATCTTAGACTGTTGTAGAAAAAAGTATTTTGAATGTTGAAACATTAACAGCAATGTTACAATCTTCAGTCATGAGGAAAATTATCTTCACAAGGTTTTAAAAGAAATCAATATCTGGCAAATTTTAAACGAAACAACTAATTCACTGTGTTTGACCTACAAATCTAATATTATTTGGTAAATTATTTTGAACAAACCTGTAAAAATGCTTGTGAAAAAAAGTAAACATAAAATGATGTGCAGTTGCAGTTCATAAAATGAAAAATACATTCTCCTCTTTCTGAAAGAGGTTGTGGGCTAATTTAGTAATAGATCTGAGCTATTCCTGGGAATCTATTTTAGGAAAAGGTTTTTATATTTTGATGGACAGTGTCACAGCTGTTGAGATAAAGAAAATAAAAATCTTCCAGACACAGCTTTGGCAGTTTGTCCAGTGGGAATCAGAATCACAATCTTAGGGTGTGTGCCATCATCATAATCTGAGACCTATCAACAGTCACACGAGATAATGAGTTAGCAGAGGATACTGGGGAAAAGGTGACATTTAAACAAATGGAGATGGACGATTGCTGTGATGATAGTTTCCCATTAGGCAGCTGTAGAAGCCCGGTGGCCAGCACATGGTGTGAAAAGATGAATTTGAATTTTGAATATCCAAAATCAAAGTAAGCTCAAAGATAAGAATTAACGCTGGACAACTATACAGCATAGGTGCTTTTCAACATTGAAATCTGAAGCAAGCTCTTAGTTTTGCCAGAGCCCTTTTCAAGAGTGTAAGAATCATCATCATGCAATAAGACATCCACAGATATAAAAAAGAAAGCACAAAACCTAATAATCAAATGGACATAATCCATACATAGAAACCAAATACTGACAAAATTCTCCACTAACTAAGGAGTGACTTTCTCAACAATTTGTGCTCTTTTGAGGAATCAGAGGATGTCCAAATATTTCCTCGAACCTTTGCCTGCTTCATAAGCTGCTTTGTAGTTTGAGAGGAATTTGTCATCTCCATTAGCCTTTTTATTTCTCCATTGAGAAAATGAGAGGAGTAACTCCAAAAGCAATAATTTAATTTTTCAGTCATTGATCTGCTTATTCATTTGTTTTCTGCTCTTGAACTTGAGATGTCTTTTAATATATGGTTTTTAAGAGAGGGATGCTGCAGGTGTATTGGCCCTGGTGCAGACTCAGAAGAATATATGGCAAAGACTTCTGTATATAGAGGCCTCTGGTTTCTCCACAGATTCCCAGCACAGTTCTTTTGGTGGCCCTGGAGCTGCCCTTGGGCCTGTTGTGTGATTAAGCAGCAGATGATTGTCTGGGCTCCTTTAGTCTCCCAGTTACAATTTCTGATAGTGCATCCCGTATTCTCAGAAATATAAACACTTTAGAAAAGGAGATATGGTTCAATTTGCTTTCAGGATGTCTATTTTCTTAAAATAAATAAATAAAATAAAGGCTGCAGTTATATACTTCTCAATGAGATTTCAAGAGCTGAGGCCAAAGGAGGTACAGCCACATTTAGCACATGGAAGAGAGGACATCAGCAGAGAAAGATCATGTTCGAGTTCTGTGTGTTTCCCTGTGGGTCACACATGTGATATGCCATGTCCAAACTCTGCTGTGCAGAAGAGTTAGGGTACTTGTGGTTCATGTATAGTAGCTAGTGGTAATTCTGCAATTCCAGGATCTTAGTCTTCATGAAGACTTTGGCAAAAGCTGAAGAAAGGGAGCAGTTCAACATTATAAAAGGCAGCTGGACTTTTTCAAAACCTCAGGAAATCTTTGTTTGAGGTTTTTGTCATACTTGAAGTTGCAACACTAGGCTTGCTGTTCAAAAAGAAGCTTAACGCTTTCATTATACCATCGTGCACTCTGCTGATAAATATGCAGAGGAATGCTATCTGTTTAGTCTGTGTGGGCATTCAAATCTTGTGTAATAGTGGGTAGAAATAACTGGGCTGAATAAAGATTAGTTATTTGTACTGCAGGAAAATAAAGTAATTCTCACAGCAGCTGTTGTAATCTTGGTAGTAAGATGAGTAAAGTTTGTGCAGATGCTCCGGTCTTGGGAGCCATAGAGGCAGATGTATCAGAGGAAATACCAATACATGGCTTTGCATATTTTCTTCTCACTAATCACAGCTGCAGTAGCACCAAATTTTCTGTTCATTACTCTTTTCTTTCACCATTGTTTTCTGCAGTGTTTCAGCTACACCAAGCTTCTCCCTTCTGTTAGCAGGCAACACTGTGCAGTGGCATAGCAATGCTGACACAGGATCATAGAATCTCAATGCCTGAAATCTATAGAATGAATCATAGAATAGAATCATAGAATGCATTGGGTTAGAAGGAACTTTCAGAGTCCATACAGTCCAACATTCCTGCAGTGAATAGGGACATCTTTTACTGGACCAGGTTGCTCAGAGCTCCACCAAGCCTGACCTTGAATGTCTTCAGGGATGGGTCCTCCACAACCTCTGGGCAACCTGTTTCAGTGTTTCACCACCTTCGCTGTGAAAAAAATTGTTCTTTATATCCAGTCTGAGTCTACTCTCTTTTGGTTTAAAACCATTACCCCTTGTCCTGTCACAACAGGCCTTGCTGAAATGATTGTCCCCATCTTTCTTATAGGCCCCTTTAAGTACTAAAACATTGCAATAAGGTCTCTCCAGAGCCTTCTCTTCTCCAGGCTGAACAGTCACAGCTCTCTCATCCTGTCTTCACAGGAGAGGTGCTCCAGCTCCCTGATCATTTTTGTGGCCCTCCTCTGAACCCACTCCAGCATGTCCATGTCCTTGTGTTGAGGGCTCCAGAGCTGAACACAGTCCTCTAGGTCTCACCAGAGCATAGTAGAGGAGCAGAATCACCTCTCTCAATCTGCTGGCCATGCTTCTCCTAACACAGCCCAGGACGTGATCAGCCTTCCGAGCTGTGAGTGCACATTGGTGGCTTATGTCCAGCTTTTCATCCACCAATACCCCCAAGTTGTTTTCTGCAGGGCTGTTCTCAATCACACCATTCCCCAGCCTGTACTGATAATGGGGATTGCCCCGACCCACGTGCAGGACCTTGCACTTGGCCTTGTGGAACCTCATGAGGTTCACAGGAGCAGCTTCTCGAGTTTGACCAGGTCCCTCTGGATGACATCCTGTCCCTCTGGCATATTGACTGCACCACTCAGCTTGGTGTCATCTGCAAACTTGCTGAGGGTGCTCTCGGCTGCACTGTCTATATCAGTGATGAAGATATTAAATATAAATCCACGTCTTTCTAAAAAGTGAGTTTTTCTAATGAATCTTTCTTTTTGGAACAGGACACCAGCAGTTCCACTGTCTTCTGTACTGGGTTCGTAATTCAGCTAAAGAAGTAGGTTGGGTTGCTTGCTGTGGTTTGCCAGAGCAAGTAGGATAGAAGCAGCTTGTTCTTGCTGAAACAGAGAGAAAAAAATATCTGCTCCTCTGAATTACATAGATTGCACTTGTTTCACAGGTCTGGGTAGAAGTATCAGTATCAAGAACATCCAAATGTCGCTGTATGTTGGTCTGCAAATCTATATATGAATGACTATTAATTTCTTTAACATAGGAAGTTAATAGGTGTATTATTATCTTCCTGTAAGCAGACAGGGGCAACTAAATAATCAGCGAAATACAATTCCCTACTGGAGCAAGACTCAATCCTTATGTGCAGTAACTGATAACTCATGAAAATTATTCTGCCCTCTTATGCTGATACAACCTCTCATGATTTTCCATTTGAAAGAATCACAGAAAAAGTGTGTCTCAAGAAAAGGTACTTGAAGGTGATGATCTAAGTTGACTGCAACCTCCAGGAGAGGGAGGAATTGTAAAAACAAGAAGGATATGGAAGAATTTACAACAAGAGAACAGTAGAAGAGTAGGAAGTGGGGTGGGAAGAGCAGAAGGAGGGAGGTTAGGAAGAGGGAGGACAGCTGATACTTGCCAGTGGGTAAAAATGATTGTCACACTCTCATCATGGTCCAAGTTCCATTTCACTCCTGTGATAACTTCTCACACACTCTGTGTTTTATTTGCACATTTTGTAAATAGAAACAGTGCTTAACTCTTTTATGGGAAACCAATAAAGAAAAAATGTCACCTTCTTTTTTGAGGTGAATTTTCAAAACAGATTATAGAAGTTTCAGCACTGATCCCTGACACCACAAGTATATAGAAAAGTCAGAGTAAGCAGTGTACTAAGTAACATGACTAATGTCTACCACAAGCTGTTCATTATTTTTCATTCTCTCCTTAATGGAAAAAATGGGTACTTGGGAGGTTTTTTGCTTTTCTCTTTTTAAATAAAACAGGTCTGTCCTACTGCATTTGTATGAGAGGAGACAGGTTACAGAGCTGCACTTTTCACTTTAGAGGAGGGTAGGGACGTCTGCAGTGGTTATTCTGTTTGGTGAGGATTTGCTCTCTAATCCAGAATTACTCCAGAGCATCTCTCTCTTCTGCACAGGTGAACTTTGGCCCTACGGTAGGGATTTCTGCTGTCAACCTCAAACCTCTTCCTGAGTTTTATAGAGAAGAAGAGAAGGTGGAGAGAGGGGAATGGGCTCACTGGGAGATGACTGGTTAGGGGGTCAGACTCCTCTGCTCTTTATCAATGATTCCTAAAGACTCAGTTTCTTGGCCATGCAGCTAGAGGAGACATATCCAAGATGAGGCCAGCTCCTGACACATTCCCTTACCAGTCAGAGGCAGCAGAAAGCTTTGCTTGAGTAACTTCTACAATGATGGATTTAACCACTAACTCCTATGCATGTACCATTAAGAGAACTGCATCACGTCTGCAAATTCTTCAAGTATTTCCTTCACAGATCAGTATCGTCTCTCTCTCTGACGTTCATTTTCAAGCAGCCATTTTTCTGTTCGTTATTTGATTTTCTCCAAACACGGAGACTGGTTGGGATTGTTGGTATATGGTATCTTTTTGCCAGATTGTGTTTATAGGAACATCGCCAGGGATTGCTGTCACGGCACCTCACGAGCTCTCTTGGGGGCTGCTTGAGGATGTGGATGCAGACTGGAGAGTACACTGATCGTTGTAAAACTTTGTAAAAATATTCATGCCACGAGCTAGTGGTGGGCGAGCGGTGTACTGAACAAAGCAATACCTAAGTCCCCTGCAATCCCTTAAAGTTTTTTTTGCTTATGGCCTACATTTAGTTAAAGAATTACTGAGAGTGGAATGAAGCATAGAACATTGCCTTGGAAAACTATTAACTGTGAAGTATTTTAGTAACTTGAATATAACTAGGCCAAACATTTCTGAAAATTTTATTTCAGTTTTTCTTGTAATCTAAGGATCAGTCGATGGTTTTGGAAATTGAATTAATGAAAAACAATTTTTAGTTAATATGGATTTTAACACCTTTGCATTTTGATTCATGTTGACTCCAAGATGCTATTGAGATTGTAGTGCTGACAGTCACTGTCTTGCTGCAAGATGAGTATTGGTCCCCCCAGGTTAGTTTGTAAAAAATTTAGCTATTCTGTCCTAGGTAGTTCTTGCTTACACTACGTAATTTAGAAACACCATAGAGGTCTCAACAAAGATTAAGTTAGCACCTTTTTCTAGCCTAGTGCCTTTCATTGATGAGTCTTCATGTTGTGGATTATAGAAATGCATATATTTCTTCATGTTTATCATTTAACCAAATTGCTTCTCTTTACTTAGTAAAGGGTTCAGGTGATAACTAGGAATTGGCAGGGCACTGAGGGCCGTTCCATATTCTTGACGTGGTTCTCCACATGGTTTTGGCCAGTGGGAAGATTTTGTCAGCAAAAGGAGAGAGATTTCACCTGAAAAATAGTGAAACCTGTGATATTTTGTGCAGAAGACCCTCGCCATCCCTCAGACTCTGGCTGCCATTTTCAGATTAGCCCAGAGCAAGACTCTAGTAGTCATCTCCCTTTGCAAGTTTTTAGAGGAATGTTAACGACTTTTAGGCTGAGTTAACCTTGCTTTAAACCTTCTGCTGTTTTCATGGAGAAAATAATTTCATTCTCCTTGATCCCACTCCTGGCTCATTCCCTTTTCACTTGGTAGATCTCAAGGTCTCCCAGGCAGGGAAGCGGTAACGCAGCAGAGGTGGGGGTTGGAAAGTGCTCTTTCCATTTGTGTCTCCACTGGATAAACTTGCCCGCTACCACTATTTCCTCAAAAATCAGCATGAACCTCTTCACCATGTTGAAATTGGCTCTCAAACAAAATTACTCATGATAAATAATCCTTAGATATTTTTCCTTGTATATTGTTATATTGCTCAATGTTAAATCTACAGGGGAGACCACAGGCCACACCTGAACACCATTATATGAAATGACTTCCAGATATCAGTACTTCCAGGAAAAAGATCAACCAGTGTGCCAATTTTTCATCTGTTTGGATCCATGAACATTGTCTGTGATGTGTTAGTCAACAACTGAAGCATGTACAGTACTACAAAAACTGTATGGAAGCCCATTAAAAAGGTGATTTAATTCATCAGAAAAGATTGTGCTTTTTCTTCTTTTTAAATGCTGTCTTAAATAAGGATCCTGTAATTAGGCAAGTTAACGTAATATAACTTAGCAGAATAAAAAGCCTTAAATGACGGTCTCAGGCTCATGGCCAAAGTCTAAAATCATAGTCTATATCTATTTTTGTTTCAGATATGACTAACAGCTCAGTTCATGCCTTTCCCAGATGTAGTTGTGCAGCTGAATGGTGAAAAAACAGATGTTCACAATATGAAAACTTCCTCTGATAGTTCATGAACTCACATATGTGTATGGTAGGAGAGTGGCCTGGTAGGATCACAAATGGGAAAGACCACTGTCAAATACAGCGTGAGACCCAGGCCAGAAATCACTTTACTGCAGAACAGTTCTAGGGGCACTTCCCAGGACACAGGGAAATCCCAAGATATAGGTTCACATATTTTATTGACATTGAAGCTGCTATGATTTTTGTTAACGAAAATGTATGTATAAGTGCCAGTTTCTCATGCACGCATCACTGAAATGCCTGTGACATGGTTTAAAAAACCACATTTGTAATATACAATGTTTATATTTATTATTATTATGGTTCCGGTACAGAAAAGGAAGCTGGAATTAAAGCAATTTTCCTTCCAAATCTTTATATATATTGCCTTTTGCATACTATGGTCACTTGTGTGTAAAACTCTGTGATCTGAGACTTCACAAAAGCAGGCTGTTAACAGTGGCTCAGACACAGATACATGATTCATAAGCACTGGATGATTACTTTTACCACAGACATTGCTTACTCTTCTGATTTGAAAGAAAAAAAATGATGGAGATGATCTCTGTTCTAGTAAAATGTGTTTGCATAGAAACTTTTCCAATAGTAAAATCTGGGTGATTCCAGCACTTGCTGGGGCAGGAGCTGTGACACTCCTGCCCCAGCCGCCCACGCCCAGCCACCTTTTCCTGTTGCTCCCAGCACCACCAGCACAAGGTGCCCCCAGCTCTGTCACCATGGGCAGACCACAGGTACACAGTCCAAACAGCTGCCTTGATTTCCCTGGTGTGGAGATGTTCCCCAAGCCCCTGCACCATCTTGAGAGCCTACTAATCTCTAGGTTGTGCAGCTGTTCCCCTGCCAAACTCTCCGGACAAGCCCTGTGCTAATTTAGGTTACATGCCACAGGAACTGGACACTTAAAACAACATAACCTACACTTGATTTGCCTCTTTTCACTTTCTATGGATACGGCCTTGCTTTCCTGTTTCCTTTCACACATTTATCTTTCTTCCAATTTTGGGTCACTTCTTCCTTCTGTTCCCCAGTTATTACAGCCCAGTTATTTATTTTTCCCCTATATGACATTTCTAATGCTTTACTTACATCTTTCCTCGCACTGAGAGGGTCTGATTTTATTCTGAAATTTCCAACTTTCTAACTTTCCTGTCTTGAAGGCTTTACTGCAGGTTACAGTCCTGCAGTGCTAGTGAATGCATGTCCCACAACTCCTTGACCTGAAAAATTAAGGATTAATCCTTCAGGTTAAGCTCCCATGGGACCTGAAAGCTAATTCAAATCCTTTTTTTGTACTTCTCCTGAGAGTTTAGTTTTCCAGAAAATTTGAGTGAAATTTTTTGGCTTTTTTTTAACTGTAATATCTTTTCAAGTTCAAGCGATTTGGAATTGCTTCACTTTTGCAGAAATTAGCTCAAGTTATTTCAACCTCAAAACTTTTGTATGACAGAGTAGGTTCATGTGTCTAAGGCTATCCAGTTCTCCAGCCCCCCTCACCTGTCTGTTGCTCCTTGACATGGGAAAGACAGGGTAGAAGTGCCCAAAGTAAGTCTCACCTACTATATTTTTTCAACTGAGCATATGAAACTTTCTGTTCAGCAAATCTGCCATCCTCACCAGTTCCATCATTATCAACACTTTAATGATCTATAAAGGGAATGTTCTCGCTACAGTGAAACTGATAGTTTTATAGCTTTAGATTGTATAATATGGAAACACATATAACATGGAAGAAGGATCAAAATGTTACTAACATTCTGGCATACTCAGTTCAAGAACGACCTTCTGGGAAGATTACTGTGACCTCACACAACAATAAGTAATCTACAAAGTCTACATATAACTCCATTCCTCCAAATGTGTTGCTTAAAAACAGCATTGCACAATGGCATCAACTGGTAAGACAGATTTATGACGGTGTAAAACTAGAATGAGCTTACAAATAAATGAACAACACCAGAATATATTTTTCAACTCAAAATAACATCTGCTACCATTTAGTGTTGTTAAAGGAAACTGAGATAGCCAGCCTTTAAACGTATGTTTTGCACATGCAAAAAGCACTGGGTTTAGATAAATTTTGATTAGGAGCAGTGTGAATTCTGGTTCCATAATTGCATGGTCGACAAGACTTGTGGTCTATTGTATACCTAATACTAGTGTCCCAAATTTTTTTAATCAGGTAATTGCTAGTTTATCGTGTAGACAATGTAGCCTTAAAAGGACTGTAATTACATCATTATCATCCACAGTGGGCTATAAAAGAGCTATTCCTGAATAAATAGCCAGTGTTTCAACCCATGTATCTACGGACGTTCCTTTATTTACAGAAAACAAAAGGAAAAAACAGAATTTTTAATGTTTATTTGCTCTCTCACAGTCCAAAGAAAGTTGAGGTGGGTGTCAGTTTAGAAGACCCCAGGAAATAGGGCATTGGTTTCCCTGCACAGATGTCTTTTAATCCCAGTAGGTTTTCTGTGGGAAATGGAGAAACTGGGTGTAGTTCTCCACCCACATGATACTATTGATTGTCAGAATAAAATATTTTGCAAATTAAAGAAACAAAAGCCTAAATGAAAAAGAAACCTCCAACAAAAGCCTAGTAAAACATACAATGAAACCTTCCAAATTATAAGGCATGGATTTTATGTCCACTTAGAAAATCCTTCCTTGTCTAATTTCACAATGAATGTCCCTTCATCTCCTTCTTAAAATGAAAAACCAAAGGTTGGAACTTTAATGCAAAGGAGAAATATCCTTGGGAAATTCGGGTAAAAGAGAGTAATACTGATTGACTTGGTATACAGCTCTTTGGGTTTACTTTATCGTACACTGCAAACATGGTTTCTAGTACACAGTAGAAGTCCTACACTGACTGATTTAGATATTGTGGATTATACAGCAGGCAATACTACTTGATTTCTGTTAAATTAGTATTTATGGAGTATGAAAGAATGATACAAGAAGCTAGCAAGCTAGAAAATATTAAAAATAGCAGAAACAAGTACAATCTTAGAAGCTCTCTCTCAACATTACTCAAAGCAGGCAGGAAAACTTAGTAACAATATTTCAGGAAAGGCAGAGCTTGGCAAATCATTCTGTTCTCTGTTAGGAAAACAGGTAGATAAAGCCCTTCTATAGCTAAGAGAAATCTTAGACACAAACATTTTGAAAATAGCTAGTACAAATAACTTCTGGAAAAGGACTTTTTCCAATCAGGTGTTCAGCTGCTCATGTCTCTGAGGTGGCTGGTGGGTAGAAACTGTAGCGCTCGCTCTGGCTCTGGTGGACTCAGCAGTGCAGCCCAAGAGCTAAGATACCTTGGATATCTGGTGGCTGTTGAAGGGATATCCCACTCCTGCTTTTCCTACCCTTCTGCTCTCCTCTTTGCCTCTGCTCCTCCCTGTAAGCTCTGCACAGATCCTGATACTCACAACATCCTTCTACAAGCCATACACGTCAGTTTGAGGAAGAGGAGGCTGAGGGGGGAGCTCATCATGCTCTACAATTACTTGAAAGGACATTGTAGAGAGGTTGGTGCTGGTCTCTTCTCACAGGTCATTAGGGACAGAACCAGGGGGAATGGTTTCAAGTTGCAACAGGGCAAGTTTAGGCTGGACATTAGGAAGAAATTCTTCACAGAAAGAGTGGTCAGACACTGGAATAGACTGCCTAGGGAGGTGGTTGAGTCGCCATCCCTGGATGTGTTCAAGTGTCGTTTAGGTGGGGTGTTGGGTGATATGGTTTAGGGGTGAACTTGTAGTGTAAGGTCAATGGTTGGACTCGATGATCCCAAGGGTCTTTTCCAACCTGAATTGTTCTCTGATTCTATTCTATGATTCTACACCCAAAAACTGCCAGCTTTGTAATTTTGCAAGCTTAATTCTGCGCTGGATTAGTGAGCTGCAGCATCTCATGGCAGTTCGGAAGAATATCTTAGCTGGCACCATGTAAATAATGAATGTAAGCAGATGGGATTTTGCAGGAAAAAACATCAGAAGGGGAAGCCCGAGACTACTGTCTTTGAGTGGTGGTGGTCAGCTGGAATTCAGCAACCCTCCATCTCCTCCTTTTCATGCAGCTTTATCCTTGTTGAGAAGTACCTCAAGCATGTGCTGGGCTACCCAAGAGATGCTGCTGCAGGGAACAGATCACATTATGTGGGCTGTGTGTGTCTCACATGGCTTGCAGACACTGATTTCCAAAAATTGCTCAGCCAGCATCACTAGAGGAATAAACTCAAGGATTAATCAAGATGGAGCACAGGCAAAGGATCCCAGGCACAGTGCTCATATGGGTCTGCACTTGGTCATACACTGTGCCCTTCAGGCCTTGCTTTCACTGAAAGGGAGTCAGACACTAACTAGAAAGACAGGGGGCTTGGGTGAGTGAAGGAATTTTCAGACTTCTGTTGGGCTTCCCGTGCCTTTTCTTTTTGCTCATTATATTTAATCAAGGCTTAGAGTTTAAATCCACTCAGACATTTCCTGCTGTTGATTAAACTCAGTGTTAACAAATGTGAGTCAGTCATTCTAGCTCCTATTGAAGGATGCTCAGTTCTTCCTTTTCTCACCTACATTCTCTTAACCGACAGCTAACTTTTGTAGACAGTTTTTGTCATCCTTCATGCAGGGACTCTTCTCAGTTACAGTGATCAACTAATTTCATTGCAGCTTTCAGAGTGAAATGTTGGAATCTCATAGCCAGGAACAGGAAGGAACATTACAATACTCCTAGGAGAGACTCAAAGCAAAAAAAGGACCCCTCCTCAGCCTTCTGGAAATTTTCCATATTGTTCCCTTACTTCAAGAGGCTGACGTCAGTCCCTTAAAAACTTTCAAATGTGGTTGGTAAAAGCAACTACATAAATGTAACAAGCCTCAGTCAGACATTTAGCATACTGTTCCTATTGACAGCTATTTGTTTAGATTTGTCTAATAAAACCATTTAATATGTGATTTATTGATACAGTGTAACATTAATTTTTAGTGGGGGCTTAAGCAGGATGCTTTATGCACAGTTTACAAGGTTTTGCAACAATTCCTACGAACATCAAATATTCAAATCAACAAACTAGCATGTACACATAAAAATCATGGTGAATAAAATTTATAGATGACCCAAAGATGGGCAGAGCGGTGCATGTCAGCAAAGACAGACTGGGTTAGTTGAAACAAAGTGTATTCAGGTACAGCTAAATGCAAAATACACCCAGAGACAAGACAACGCAAACCGCCTGCTCAGTGTCAGGTAGTATATCTTGGAAAGCAGTGACTTTCGAGAAGAATTAGGGCCAAAATAGACAACTAAACAAACCTTTATGCTGTCACTAAATGCATATATTGTCCTGGTTTGAGAGCCCCAGGATAAGAGTTTTCTAGGTCTGCCTGGCTCAGGGGGCAAGCACAGGGTGTGTGTGGGGTCAGCTGTGCCTGTGGGGTGGAGAGGATGGGTCAGGTGAGCTCCTCGGCATAAAAGGGCCCCTGAGACAAGCCCTGGGGCCTTTAGTGCTGCTGTGCTGGGAGGGGTGCCCTCAGCTCTTCATCAGTCTGCCAGTGCTGCTGCTGTTCCTGCCCCCTGTTTTCATGCTGCAGAGGAGCACCTTTTATTGGTACAGGTTATATGCTCCTGTGCTCCAGGTGGGAATGGCATAGTTCCATTTCTGGTGAGTTTGTGGGTTAGGTTTATTTATTTTTTGATTATCTTCGAAACTCTGGACTCAGGTGCTCCTGTCTGCTGCTGAGCTCAATCTGGGATTTTTCTGCTTGGGACCTAGTTGCCATTTGGAAGGCACGGGTTCTGTGCTAACATACTCTTTTGTAGCTTGGAATTTGTTTCCGTGCTTGTATATATCTGCATATAGTCTTTCAGTCTTTTTGCTGAAAGGGGGTGGTCTGACTGCCTTGCACAAATAGCTGCTGCATAAAAAAGAAATGCAGATTCTTTAATCTAGTGGAAAGGGCCATAATAGGAACAAATCCCTGGAAGCTGAAGCTAGAATTTGAGGTGCTGCAATACTTGTTCTTTAAATATGGTATGATTTGTGCATGCTTCTCTCTGGCTTCTCCCCAACACCAGAAAATCTGGTTTTTTCCTTCCCTCCAGATAGTGCTGCCTGTTTGGGCTCCTAGTGGTAGACACTTTGTCTGAAATACCCACAAGCATTCACAGGCTCCCCTTTCCACGTGAGTTTTCTGTTCCTGATCAGGGTCACTCTTTTTCACTCTCTCCTGTCTGCATTTTGATGCAGGTTGACTCACACCCTCCTACATGAAATCAGTGTTCTGCCATGACCATCTGCTTCAATATTTCTTTGTTTTGCTTCATAAATATGAAACAAAAAAAGTAAAAAAATAATTCTAAATGCAAGAGGAGGGATTGCCCTATGATTATTCTATAGGATTGATCATGACATAAATAGAAATTTAGGGCCACTCTGATTTACTGTAACAAACCAACCATTTTCAGGACAGTGCCTTAATATAAGTGGCAATAGAATATGAACTGACTTCTGTTAATCAGCATTAAGATATATGTGAAGGTGCAGCTTACTACCTTGCTTCACATTGCTGTCTATACTTTGTCTATACTGTGTTAATAAGTATAGGCTTTCTGTTCCCTAGATGCATGTTAACAGCGTACTCACGTTATGAACATGTCTCAGAGGGCTGTATCTGTTTGGGGTCATTGATTTCCTCAGGGTCAGGATCTTACTCAGTGTTAACGAGAGCTTCGCATCTGGCATTGCTGTAGAACACTGTTGCTGATGTAGAGATTTCCCTGTCCCCTTGTTTCTCACCAGGCAGACTGGGCAAGGGCTCTGGTGCCAGCAGCCCGGAGCCTCATGGGGAGCTTTCAGGCAGCATGACTGAAGAACAGTTCTGTGGCCACAGAGCTGTGATACATGTGCAGTTTGTGAGCCAAGAGTTGAGTTTCATGGGTGGTATTTCCTTGTCATTTTGAAATTAGAACAACAAAGTAATAAATAAAACAGCTAGTTAAGAAATAAAATACATGAATAGGTCACTCATAAGCCACATTCACACGTATGAGAATCTGTACACAGGGTTCTCACAGAACTCAGATTTTGTTACTCCCAAACTTACTTGCAAGACTATGCTGTTCTTGACAGTAGGAAATAGAAGAGCTTCTACCTCATTTTTATTTGTTTGCACCTGAGTGATATTCTTCACCGAGATCTTTCACATTGCTTTTAGCACTCTTAGTGAAATTTTGTATTTTGGGGGAATTTCCCTCTCATTTCAATGGATCAGAACTTTATTTCATATTGTGCAAAGAAATAGAGGGGAAAAGGGATTATTTTTTGCAAGAGAGGTGCAGTATATGCTGAACAGCACAAGTTCATTTTTACTGAATTCCTATATTTAACAGATCCAAAACAATCAGAAACATCCATTTAGATATGCTGCCATGAAAACAGTGACAGAGAATAAGATAGTCCTGGCTCCCAGTGAAGCAGACAACCTCTTTTAGCAGAATTTGTCTGCATGCCTTTCCCTTGAGGAAAAGATTTCCAACTGTTCTTTACCAGAAGGAATGACAGACTTCTTGGGTTGAGTCTGCTTAACATGTGTGCAACTCTAATGGATGGGTGGGTTCTCTCCCTGCTCATGGTTTCATATGTTGATATATGCAATGTGTATACAAACATACAGACAGTGATTTTAAAAATAATAGGTGATCAGCCTCATATAGGTGCCTCAAACTGTTGCTACAAAATCTCAGCTTAAGTTATTAGCTTTCTTTGGAGAGCTGCTCTATTTGTTAAGAGATGTCTGTATTTGTTGGGCTCTTGTTGTTGTCTGTAACTTTGTAAATTTAAAGTTACACGCAGAATAGGATAGTCAGGATTTTATATGCAGGAATCCATGTCTGTGGGTTTCACACATCATTTGTGTGTAGTCTTCTTCCTACAAATGATGTTCTATTTATTTATCCTACATACCCTCTAAAACAGAGATTTGTTCTCTTCATGAGCTCTGGGAAAATTGTCAATAGGGGCTTCCTAATCATGTAAGAGAATCAGTTATTCTAGTTATAAAAAAGGAAAGCATTTGAGACTGGTCGTATCAATCAGACTGATTTCCAGGAGACTCTGCTGGTATTTCTGTTCAGGATGGGAAAAGATTAAAATGCCATTTGCATGACTGATGTTAAACCTTCTATCTTGCAGTCTTGTAAATGGATTGCTGCCTCACAGGCACTTCATGTTATGAAAACATTTTATATTCAACTGGAATAATTGCACATTTAACTTCAAAGTTACAACCTGCCTTGGGTATTAATTTGTTAGGTCCACGCTGGAACTGTAGAAATGTCTAAAGAATTGGCTCAGGATAGATCTGTCATGCACTGCAAACTATTCCATCTTGTCTGCAGTCTCTGCTGCAGATACTGAATCAAATTTTCCCGTAGTTCAGGTAAACTCAAACTTGACAGTCATTGAAGAATGTTTAGTCTGCTTGAGTGAGACTTCTGGGTAGTATTATAAAATGAGGAGCTATTATATCGTACTGCTGCCAGCTTGCTCTATTGCTTTTAAATTGGTTTTGTATGCACATATAGCTATGGAGCTAGGGTATGCTTCTCATACAGATAGTTATTTAATCTTTTTTGAATTAAAAGAAGGCTGTGAAGTTGGTTTTATTTTTGAATCACTGCAGTAATGAATGCTTGCAAAGAGATAACGGCCCTGGTAATACAAGCCCGAGTAATGCCCCAGTGATTTCATTCACTGACTGTACAATGTTCCTGCTGGTTACAGAACCATTTGGCATTAAGATAGTCATTGCTTTATAGAGTCTGCTGAGAAATGCAATAAAACACCTTAAAATTTATGCCAGTTTCAGTTGTCTGTGATTCAAAATAAGTGAGAAAGATTTCACTGTGTGTTTTTTGGTTTTGTTTTTTGATGCCAGTGATGTGTGGGGCAGGCTGAACAAAGCAAACTGAGATAAATCTAATGAAGTTACATGGCACTTGGGATCGATGTGCTTGTAATTGCTGAAGGATTCACTGTTCATGAGGTTAAGGCAGCTATTTATTTATTTGACAGGAACTATTTCACAAAGACAAAGCCTTTACAAATAAAACTCATTGACTCAAGTAATGCATTAGTTTATACATTAATGAGTTTTTTAATCATCTCAGAAGTTTGATTCTGCACAATATATTCTGCTGCTGAAGTAATTTGCCTGAATAAAATACATGCAGAGAACTGGTAGGAAAATCAGTTTCAAAGTGGTGGTTTATTCTCAGTATTTGCTGAAAAGCTTTCTTGTTGAAATTTGGTAATGTATCTCTTCAAGCATGTCTTTACCTTAAAAATTATGGTGGCATAGGAGCTGCAGCTAACTTTGAATCATACGTAATCTCTCAAGGCTGTTATTCTGTTGATTCTGTTTATTTATAACATCATTTCTTCAAAATTATTTAATTGGTTCAGTCTTTGCATTTTCTGATTTATGTTTAATACTTAACAAAATGAACCCTTTATTAAATTTCCCAACCTAGATTTAAAGGAGAAAAAGCATATTTGTGATTCAAATCTGGTATTTCTGATTATTTCTATACAGCTCCTCCATAACAACTTGAGTTATGCTTGAGACAGCTCTAAAATATTTGTAGGCTAAGTATCTCTAAAAACATACATTAAACAGGAAATGGGTACTAGCACCATTATTGGAGTAAAATGTTGTTGCTAAATCTTTCCAATAAATCAGTCAATGAGGCAGTTATTTCATTTCTATGTTCTAATGTCTTCTGCTACTTTTAATTAAAAATGTATCTAATCATGTAAATGTTATTATGAGCAAAACAATTTCTACTTATGAGTTTTTAAGTGTCAGCAAACACATCTGGAACTTTGCTTAATAGATAATAGAAGTGTCCAATTTTGCCAAAATCAAAAATATAGGCAGCAAATTGCGGAGAAGGATGAGGTCTTGTGTTTATTTGAAGCAGTCTGTAGAGTGATAGATAACACAGTGAAGGCTTCATTTAACCACCATGGGTAGAACATTAATTTAGCAAGGTAAGTGCTCTCAGAGAAGACAAGACATGCTGAAATTTCAAATGACCTATTTTCTATATTTTCAGCACTTTCTATAAAAAAAGTACATAACAATCTGCAGTGTATGATAGCATGAAATGACTGTGTTTGTGGAGAACTGAGCAGGTATCACTCAGTCCACTGAGTGACACAAAATCAGAGGACAGTGCTGATTCCCCGCAACATTGACTAATCATTGTGGCTTCTGCTCAGGGGTATGGATATACTGAAGTCTGTTAATCTGGAAGCATGTTCCAGTGGGATGAAGGGAAAGAAATGGGTTTTTTCTACAACTACTGTTAATCAGAGCCTCAAGTCCCTGTTGTCTCCCAGAGCCATGGCAGCAGCTGGATCAGTGCTGGAGTTGGTTCAAGGTGAGGGTCTGAAGCAAGGTGTTACATCTACACCAAGAAATTCACTGTGGTACAGATATATCTCAGCTAGTAAAAAACCTGGACTCTAGAGGTGAATGACTTGGTGGTGACTCGGTGAAGACAACAATCAGCACTGTCACTAATTTCCATGGGGCTGCATTTCTTTTGCTATGTTGTGGTCATCAAGGTGTCACAAAAGTGTATTTGCTGCTGAAAGGAAAAATGGGTCTTGTCAGATGCTGCCATTAACCTGTGTGCTGGTGCCACTGGGGCCAATTTCCTCTTTGCTGCAGGAATGAACATAGGGAGAATGAGCAGGGAGGCAGAGGTCTGCTTCACCTGAAATGCCCACCTCACCATGAACAGAGGCGTGGATCAATCCCACTCAGCATCTGACTTTTATAGGATGTGCTTAAATTAGGACTTCAGTTGCTCTCTCTATAGATAATAGATGGGAGAGGCATGTCCAGAGAGTTATTTAGCCAATCCTGTTCTTTTGTAAAAAATCTCACTGAAGTCCATGTGTTCTATGTGATGTCTTATCAACTAAGGATAATAGCTCTGACATCACCGAAAATTTGCTGTAAGAGGGCTCTGTTAAGGTCCACTAATAATTTGAGAAATATTTTGAATGGACTATTCAAATTCATTATATTCCCTGTCAGTCATTCTTTCATTCTTCTGTGTAGAAAGACTTTTTAGATAGTGTTTATTATGTAAAATTGGTGGATCTTTGGTGCCCAAACTAGAGGGGAGTAGTAAGAATAATAATGATATGCACCTAGCAGAAGTAATAGAATTTTCATTCAGGTATTATTTAGACTGCATTGTGACTGACTGCACAACAGTGGCACTGTACAAATTATATTTACCTATACTATTAACTGTTATGAGATCTCAGTTTTGGATCATAAAATTCAGTGTTTGAGAGCATCTTATAAATGCTGTTTGATAACTTGCAATTTTATTTCTAAATTAATAATGTAACAGCACTGTTTTCCAGTGAAAGAAAGAGCTTTGTTCAAAGTGCTGATAGGCAGCAAGGTATCGTGAATGTTGTCAGACTTAAAGCATGCAACTTTATCAAACGGAGAGTAAAACCATGCTGTTACTGCTCTGTACAGGAATGTCACATTGGGAACCTCTGTTTAGAGAAAGGCATCTCAAGGGCACCAAAAGCTCTTACTCACCAGCATCAAAGTGAACAAGCATTTAATTTAGAGGCTTTAGTTTTCTAGAACAGTTGTTAATCTGTTTCAATGGGATTCTTTCCTGATACGCTCTGGAGTGGCTTCTGCCTACACTAACGTATTAGTTACACTTGTGTTCACTGTGAGGGCTGCAGGGGAAGGATTAGGAAGTCTTGGGTTTTGCAGGCAAACAATGAAATGAATTCTTGAGTTCATATTCATAGTTGGACATTGACATCTGTTTTTCAATGTAAATTTTCAGGTTGTCTGCAGTTCCTGAGGAGTGGTCTTCTGCCTGAGTGGTTACTGTTCTGGTCCTTGTGCCTGTCTGTAACCGGGGCCACCAAGGTGTTTCCTATCGTGCCATGAAGGGGGTTGACAGCTCAGCTCCCGCTTGGTGTTGCTTTGTGATTGAGATAATTTGTGCTTCTGGGTGAGGGCTTGAGCTGTGGACCTCATTGTTGGTGTCTTCTTTGGCTTTCAGGTGTTCCTATTTCAAATGTACTGGCTTCAGAATCAGAATAATTTACACTAGACAGTCTACTATGTCCCTGTGAGGTTTCATCAGTATGAATAATCTGAATATTCTATTCTTCTTTCTGGGACAGTCCTTCCTGTGACAAATCAGAATGCAGTCTTATATCCAGTGGTAAAAATACACAAACATCACGGCCATACTGTCTGCCGAAATTGAAATTTCAGCAGGGAGTTAAAGCAACTGTAAACAGTACACTCCAAAATTATCCTGTAGGCTGACAGGTAGGTGTTATGCCAGAGAATCATAAACTTTAAATTTATGGGTGAAGTATCACATTGTTCATTGCAGACAGGGGTTACTGAGGGAACAGAGGACCTGAGCAACTCAATCTCATTAAGTTACTCCTATTGTAAAATTAAAATATTATGCCAAATCTAACCTGCTTCAACAACATCAAAAAGACATCAGAAATACAGACAGCATTGGATTCCTTACATCTTAAATGTAACTACTGCAATATTTATAAGTTTACGCTTGTGTTCTTATATTTACAACTACTGACTACTAATTATATATACAACTATTTTTATCTGATGAGTTCATGCTAATGAGAGAACTGCATGTACTGAAAAGCAGCCTTTATGATGAGGGGAGAGAGAGCATCATAGTTTTGTGTCATAAGTGCTCCCCTTGAAGTTAGCTTACAAGCCTCTGACTATATATATTCTTAATTGGTAATTGTGCCCTTAGAGCTTTCAGCTGGTAATATATGTATTTTCTAGGAACTTCTACTTGAGTTGCCATATTTAGCAGTTTTATCCTCTCAGATCCTTTTTCAAGCCATGGGAATTATTTCTTGCTGTGCTAAGGCAGCAAGACTTTTGCTCTTAATTCTTATCATTCCATTAAGTAAATCCACTCAGTAAATAGCTGTTACTATAATAGATATTCTCCTGCTCCATTAGAGTGAAAATAAGGTTGATAATTGCCCAATACCTTATAGCACTTATCCAGTGTCTTAATTTAATGCAATCCCTATTCAGGTGTTCTGTTTGCTTATAAATACCAAAAAAAGTGATCAAATCCGTATCTGTAAGAAGTTCTTGTTAAACAGGAGTGAATCACACAGGCTGTGACTTACTAGTCAGCACAGAACAACTGTTGTTCAAAGGAAAGTCTGGTTCTTACCTTCAGTATTTGAATTTGTTGCATACATCCCTACACTGTTTAATTTCTTCTATACCTTCTTATATTGCTGGTCACTCCAGTAGTTTGAGGGTTTTCAAAAGAGTGGGATAAGTGCATGTATCCCAGTCCAACTGAATTTGCATTATATGAGTGAGATTTTTCACACACCTGAATTGTTTTTGCTTCTCCTTAAGTCATTGGGAAATGTTGACCTCTTGGAGAAATAGCTAACTAGAATGAACCTTTTTCTCACTTTAATATCCAGACACTCCAGCAGAAAGAGGAGGAAATCCAACTTGTACTGAATATAGCAGAACAGACACCATAGTCTTCCACTGCAGAGTCACCACCATGCAAAATAAAATTCCCTGTCAGCATTCCTCACCTAGGAGTAAGCTCTGTAAGGGATCTTGCTGCCATGCAGGCTGTTTCCCTATATAAATTCAGCTGCTAGGAGGGATTAACATTTTTAATGGCAGCATTTATACCATCTTTTCAACACAGGGCCATGGATATCCATCCCTTTCCTGAAGAGCTGTGAGGGCAAGCTTCTGCAGTGACCATCTTTCAAAGTCTCGTCTTCATTCAGAGAGTATCCTGCAAAAAGGAGAAGGCTTCTCTCCTTTGATTCAGAGTTCCCTTTGTGATGGACCTTTTAGAAATTCAAAGATAATCAACATGGAGGAAGAGGCAGGCATTTTAGAGGACATTTTTCAGTTTTCATACCACAGCTTCACTCAATCTGAGAACAGACTGAGCTCACCTAGCTGCTGTGTTTAAGAAGCAAAAGAGGCTGGAAATACACTTTATGTTTTCACCTCCTCTGAGCTATTTGATCTTGTGTCCTTCTAGCTGTGGCTGTTTTGATCAGGGGACACTTTCCTGTTGAGTACAGCATAAAAGACGCACAGAGACTCTGTAAGTGCACAACCTCAGACTCTTGCTAAAAAACTACCATTAGTTCTCTGTAAAGCAATTGTAAAGTAATGAGTTTATGTTCAGGGAATAAGTAAAAAAAAAACTCAGAAAAAGTATGTGTTACAGTAATCATGAGAGCAATTAAGATTTTTCTTTCATAAATCTTGGCTCTGGTCTTTGCTTAGTGATCAAGGTAGCTCCCTTAGATAGGACTGTGTTAAGATGTAAAGTCCCTTTTCGTTTCTGGATCACGATCATGTGTTATTCTTGCATTTCTTTTTTTTTAAGTCCTTCACTTTTCTCACTATTTATAGTTCCCACATTCAAATATGGGAAGAAACTGAAGCCATATCCTTTTGCTATTCTATGAGGACTTCAAGGTCTTTCCCAAAACAGAGAGTAGCTTGTGTTTTTCCAGTTAAGATTTTCTTTTGTAACAGGAAGTCCCATGTAAAAAAAAAAAAGAATGACTGCTGTAAGGAAACACCAAAGTAAACGTTCAACTCATTAGGAGTGCAGTTTGTAGTACTAAGATGATTCTGCTGTGGTTTACCATCCTTTGGGAGTTTACTGACTAATCCATAAGAAATGAAAAATAACAGTTATATTTGCAAGAAGTAAGCAGTGAGTTGCATACAGAAATAAAAAAAATAATTCCTCTCCACTTCCCAGCCTTAACATGTAATCCTAACACAAAAAATGGGTAAATATCATGTTGCATTGCAACCATTTTACTCCTACCCTCTCAGCAGTGCCTCTAGCTGCACACACTGCTGTAATAATATTATGAGTTGATACTGTAAATAGCACAAATATAGATAACATGTAAACCTAGTTTCTCAAGGAAAAAATGAATCCAGAAGTCTGGCCCACGCACTATGCTGATCCCTCTGAACTTTTAGAGCATTTTTCCCTTTGGATGTTTGAGTTTGGGTTTTTTGCTGCTGCTTCTCCCCACCAAAAGGTGCTGTGGAATCTTTTTTGAACACAAAAGTTCAGAAATTCTGTATTTTCCTTACAATGACTGAAAGCTGGCAAAACTTGGGTGGAGAACTATGCAAAGCAAGATGTCAGTGCTCATTTTTGGTGGATGCAGTTTTATGTGCCCTTCAGCAGTCAAGGAGAAACACTGTGAACAGCATTGGAAAACGAAGGCTGAGAAGGACACCAGCAGCAGCAGGGGCTCTGCTGACCCACCAGCAGTGCCGGCACTGCCCATAGGCCTGAATCAAAAATCTGCGAGTGATTTCACCTGTTTCACCTGTACTTGAGTTACAATTGGAAAATCAAGTTCCAAACTTCTGGTACAGTCTGGGACACAGCGTAAGGACAGGAAGACAGTATCAATATGCTTGGCAAGGTCAAAGGTTCTCAAACTAAGGTTTGTGATTCCTAAGGAGAGGAGAAAAGGCTTCATAGAGGGTCACACGTTATTTTGTGCTGGAGTGATTTAGCAACTGACCAGATTTCCCAAGGTGGAAGGATGAAACCAGGCCCTAACTAGTAGTTGCTAGTGACTCCAGTACCCCCAGACACTCCAGTGCTGTAATCAATGAAGGCTGAGCAGTCCCAGCAGGTAACTACAAGGTTGCAGGGAATAAAGAGAAAACACAAGCAAGCAAGCCCAGGTTTTCTTCCCTCCTTCCAGAGCAGCTCAGCTGATCCAGAGACAGCACATTTGAGTCAAGATGGTGACCCAAAAGGGGGTCATTATCACTTTCTAAAATTTGAAGAATCCTGACCTAGTGCAAGTCTTGTCTGATTGCCCCAGAAACTTTCTCCAGTGCTTTTCTTCCTGTAATCTAGTTGATGTTTCTATTTGGGAATATTTTCATTAGGCAAGGAATCTGAGATCAGTCAGTGTATTTTAATGTGTCAAACAGAGATGAGCAGCAGAGGTTTGTCAATGTTTTGTTAGATATCACAAGAGCCAAAACTGATAAAGCTTCTTGTAAATGTTCTGTTGAAATACTAATATTTAAAGCTTTTAAAATCCATTTGTTTTAAGTGCAGAAAGTTTACACAGCTTGTGGGATATTAGGTTTTGGGACATTAAATGTCTGTTTCTATAGCTCTTTTACCTCATTTTTCCCAAGCAACCAATAAAACACAGAAATGTCTATAAAGTCAGCTCTTAGAACCAGTAAAATAAGTTATCTAGTTACATAAGATGCTTTATCCAAGGGGTTTTTTTTCTGTAGCACATATTGTGTGGCATTCACTATCATGTCTTCTTCCGCTCGGTGGCAGGAAGATATCTGATCTAATTCAGAAAGATCATCAGTTAGCTATTTTCAAGAGCAGCATTGTTTTCACATGGACAGCATTGAAACCATATGGTCTTTCCTTTTTCTTTTCTTATGCTTTCATCTAACAGATATTTATGTTTGAAAGTACTGGAAAGCATTTAGCTTTAGAATCTATCCCTACCTTCTGGCACTCTGCTTAATTTCCAAGTTTTTATATCAATGAAAGCAGTATTTCAGCATGGAAGTATTTTTCCCTTTCCCATATCTACCTTGCAAGTCAAAGGTTCAGTGCTATTGAGGAAACAGAGCAAGCTGAAAACTCGCTGAAAACTCACTGAAAAGGGTCCGTTTTGTCTAAAAGTTTTAAAGTCCTTTTATGTGAACCAGTACATGGAAACAAACTCTCAAAAGCATGCATAATTTTAATACAAATTATGCAGTAAAAAACAGCTAAAATTGTTTGTGGATGGGAAAAGTTCTAAAAATTAAATTTATCTGGAATCATTCTGCATCTGAAATAATTAAAAATATCTTTTATGAATAAGCATATGCCGATGTCTGTATTCAGTAGGATACTTCAGTATGTGTATGCACATAAGTCCAGCTCATCTGAAGAATGAGAGTTACGCTGTTTCTTTTACTTGCAAATCTGATGTGTAATCAGTGTTTTCTGAGGCTGGAAGGTGGCTGATGGCACACCCTGTCATCTCTGAGTCAGCAGCTCCCAGGGGACATGATGATTTGCACTTCAGGTCACATGTGGATGAAGTGGATCCCTGCACTCTAAATAGAAGTTCTTCTCAGCTCCACCCACCTATTTGCCAGTGTGCAGGTTATCAGAAGTTCAAGTTCTGGGCAGTCATTGAGCACATTTAGGGAACCATGAGTCGAACTATGATCTTCACTGTGCTTAGAATGCTTAGAAGTATATTCTTCCATTTGCATATAATAATCATGGCCACGCAGGTTCTTTTCAGCGGCGTCCAATGATAGGACAAGGGATAATGGATTCAAGCTGGAACATAGGAGGTTCCACAAAAATATTAGAAAAAACTTTTTCACTGTGAGGGTGACAGAGCATTGGCACAGGCTGCCCAGGGAGGTCGTGGAGTCTCCTTCACTGGAGATATTCAAAACCTGCCTGGACGTGTCCCTGTGCAATCTACTGTAGGTGATCCTGCTCTGGCAGGGAGGCTGGACTAGATGATCTTTTGAGGTCCCTTCCAACCCCTAACATTCTGTGATTCATTGTCAGGGAGCTATGAAGGAGCAATTGTGCAAGAATAAGTTAAGTCAGGGCCTTCTTATTTTGCTCATCACATTCTCCTTGTCCAAATGTACACAGTCATCCTCATTTGTGCCCTGCAAGATCAAAATTTTCTACCAGTTACTTCCTTGTCTTCAGAAACTTTTATTTCTCTAAGTTTCTGCGTGTGTCACAGACACTTTCATGAATGTTCGTGGCTACATTTTGGTGTTAAATCCAGGGAATTCAGTATGCAGTGGTGCACCCCACATCTGAAGAAGCCATGGACCATCCAGCAGCAAGGGTGGAGACAGTTATTTATGAATATTTTCAGTTGCTAAGGGGTTCCGGAAGCTACATTTCTGCATCTTCTGTCTGAACAGTTCTGGCTTGCGGCCTTCTAAGCTGTTTAGGCATCACCAGTTATGTATTTTGTCTTTATTCACCTTTTAGACTGTAGTTGCTTTTGCTGACACCAGGCAAAGGTAGTATCTTTCCTGTGAGAGAAAGCCGCAGAAGTAACTTTCATCCAGAGGAAGCTCCATTCAGATGCTGTGTCCTCGTTACTGCCACCACCGTACCAAGTAGCTGGTGTTTACAGTTGGACTCAATGACCTTGAGGGTCTTTTTCAGCCTAGACAATTCTATGATTCTGTGATGAGCTCTGCCAACTCTCAGGTGATTTTAAGCTGTTCCCTCTTGCTGGCTGCATGAAACAGGACCACTTCAGTGGAGCTGCCACTTCCTGGGGAAGACAGTCCTGCCTCAGCCTATCTGGTATTGAAAATGGTCATTTTCATGCAAATGTGAAATGAGACTACATAGATAAAGTGAAGAGCTTAAAATTTAATTCAAGTATTTGGAAGCATTACATGATGATACCCAGAAAAAGATGAATTTCAAAAATCAATGTCTAGAGAAAGAAATTTTTTCAAAGATCTGGCTTTAAAGGAACCACACCAAACACTGGTGATAGAATACAAAAATGAGTTAAAATAGTGTACTACTAAACTATAAGATATGCATAGGTATAGATAGTGCCAAGAAAGAGAAAAGATGACCAGCCTCTTGGAAGTAAATCTTAGCCATCCCTCAGAAGTTAAACTGTGAGGGCCAAGAGTGTCTTGGCATCTGCAAGCTGAAAGCTCAGCACAGGCATAAGATCAGTGTCAGACTATTAGCCACCTATCTTTACATAGATTAGTTCTGAGATACAGCCTAATATTTTAACTCTGAGGTTACCTGAATCATTGAGCTCTTGTGCCCTGTGCTCAGTTTTAACAATCGATGGTTAAAAATTAACTGTGCATATGCCCACATATTCTTTGAATCTTTTTTCTTCAAAATCTCCTATTTGAGAAACTGAGCATAAACCCTCCCACATTCTCATATAAAGGTCTAGAAAATGCTACTACATTCCTTTGAATTGTCTTTATATATGGTACCTATTTGCTGTTAGGGTTATAAGCAGTGTTTTGTTTCCACACGGGGATCTTGGATTACCTCTTGTTTTGTCACAAGAAATGAAAAAATAATTGTTCCTTCTTCTCTTTCTGATTTGGCTCCAAGGCAGGAGCTGCACATCCAGTAGCTGTCAATTTAAGCAACTCATAGAGCTCCCTGCAGGGAGAAATCATCCCACCTGCAGCTCCTCCCCTCCACAGCTCTTACTCAGGGCCAGCCATGGGAACAAATTCAATGGAAAAGAGGAGAAAATAAAAGGTTCACCAGGAGCATGTTCAATGCCTGGGTTTCATGAAACTGCTTTCCATTGCATGGTATGGGTATAGATTGTGTAGATATTGCCCTACATTTCTTTCCTGTCTGACTCCTGTGTCTAAATCTTGATTCCACTGAAGAAAAAAAAGGAGGACTCTGTGAAGATGTGAATGTTAATTTTTGTGTGTTCAAGAGATCCGTTTCTGGAGCTTGCTTGGGCTTCATTGCAGAACCACATGGCCCGAAACTGGCTGAGTGATGCCAGTTAAAGATGCTACCTTGCAATACAGAGCCAAAACATAACCACAGTAAGGAGAAAAATAAATAAATTGCTAACAGTTTGGGAGGCTTTTTGAAACTCTTTCCATATAAAGCTGTTTTTCAATCTGTCATCAATCTGCAGTAACCCAGTGAAGAAAAACAGAACTATGGTATCAGTTTGGATGTCAGATCCAGTTGTAAAAAGCTGCTAAAAACATGCAAAGCCAAATTTTGACTTCATATTCCTGGAAAAATGATGCATTGGCAGAGATATGAACAGAAGCTTTAAGTTATACAAAAATGCTTGCCTAAAACATGTTTATACTCCTTATATGACCAGTCTTTGGAGCTTGAATCAGCCTATCTTTTTGCTTCAGCAGTAAGGTTTGCTTTCACAGTATGAGAGCACTTAATCTGTCACTGCCATGGTTAAGTTCAGAAGCATTTGCACATCTTGGTTTAGCATATCCTGACCAATCCTCTCCTACAACTCTAAAGAAGAATTTCACAAAGTAAATACTGGGAAACTCTTGTGACTAGTGATTAAAAGAAAAAACCTTCAAAAGGTTTAAAAGCCCATCTTGGAGCCTGCTGTTATGGACACTTTTCAAAGGTTACCATAAAAGCTTTGATAGATGCTTTCTACAGTGATTTCATGTTGCTGTTTCCTGCCACAGTTTTGTCTTCTCAGATTAGAGTTCTCTTTTTTTTATGATCACATTTCCTTCCGCTTCCGGGATCCCTGGATAGGCATTTCTTTTTCTTCCTACAAAACATCTTTTTTTCTTCTTCTTTTTATTTTTTTTCCTGGATTTTGTAAAAGCAGAAGGTGAAACGATGAAGATCTTTTTTTTAGTAGAATAGATTGTTAGAAATACAATCAATTTTCTAGCTGGCTCCAGCAGTGATTTCTGTGGCTGAAGAGGACAGAGATTTCTTCACTTTTTTTCTGATGCCACCTTTACCCCAGAGATTCCTTGGATTGCTGAGTAGCTCCTCTGAACTAGCTACTAACTCAGCCCAGTCACAAACACCCTTATCAACAGGGGACAGCAGGAGAATGCCCCTGCACTGTTACACAGGAGCCTGTCGAACCCTTGGCTACTGTTTGAAACCCATTTCATGGTAATTGTTTTGGTCTCTGCTGGAAGCTACTTATTGTCTTCTCAGCAAGGGATCTTATACTAGGGTTCTGTAAGCATGAGTATAAATTCCTGGAATCTGCTTATGCTTTAAAGGCACAGCATTAAAAATGTTTTCTTGAGTAAACTGTTGTGTTTACTTGCTAATAACATAAGTAGGAAATACATTAAGGCTATGTTCCCTTATTTGTAAAGCATTGCACAGTGTTTCCAGGTAGGTTATATGTTGAACAATGATGTTCAGATATGTTCCTACTTTTGTTAAAGATTGGTATCTTCCAAAATACTAGTGTGATTGTGGCTTTAACAAAGAGATACATAAATTGCCTTCAAGCTTTTCCCCAAAATTTATCTGTCTTCTGTATATTATGTCTAGTTTGTTTGGTTTTTTCTCAAGATAATTGATTCCAGGAAAATTCTTGAAGAAAGACTAGAAGGACTTTCAGACTGTGATGTCAAATCCTTTAATAACAGCCAACCTCTCATACAATGTCTGAAGGTTTTGATGATATCTTTTAATTAAGTTAATGTAAACTAAAAGTAGGAGAACACTGTGGAATTCTGACATAAGGCATATTTCAGATGAAAGGCTGTTAGTAGTTACGCTCAAATATTACACCTCCAATGTTACACTTAATATATTACACTGCCCTTGAAGTATATGTCCCATAGATTCTATTTCACCATCAGTTCTTGGAAAACTTAGTCTTCAGAGTGTCCATAGGTAGAGAAGCTTTAACACCAGTCATTTAGTTTATGTGAAAATACTTGAGACAAGGGTTTTCTTCATTTTTCTGAAGTTTATATAAATAAACCTTCAGAATAAGTATAAAGGCATAAAAAAATTAAACTCATTAAAACATTTGGCATTTGTACGAGAACTAAGTATGTTCTTGAGAAAACATATGACAGATTATTTTCATTCTGGGTTCAGATTAAAATAAACCAAATCAAAGGAAATTTACATAGAGTCAGATTCAGTGGTAACAGATCATGCAGAAGTCTTTTTTTGGTGTTCCCATTAACACACTGAGCTTCACACACAAGTATGATCTTTGGGGTATCATAAAAGCATCACAGCTGCTGGTAGACTTTTAAGCTTAAACGTTAACATCTAGAGAATCAGAGAGACCACTAAAAGGTGATTAACACTAGGGTTTAGACGTATTGCTGACACAGTACTCATGTTTTCTTTCATTCAGTCATTATATTATACCATCTATTTAACAGGTCATAATGGCGTCGGAACACTTTCTAAAAAGAATGAGATAAAAACAAATTTCTGGTTGTTCTTGGCTCTTTGAAACTGGACAACAGGTTCTTGGGTAAAAGCAGTTGTTAGGCATTTATCTGTGTTGCATTTCAGATTCAAATCAGGTAACTGTATTTCCAGCTTGACTTTTAATTAAAGGATTAAGTTAATATTTTACCATCATGGAAGAAGTTTCAAGAGGTTTTTCTACATTTGAACAATTTTCTTGGTCAGACAGCTTTGAAAGTGTAATGCCCTTTGCAATCTGCTCTAAAGAGAAATACAGCCTTCTGCATGTGAGTGAGAATGGCAAACATAGGTGTGCAAGGTGCTCGGGGCTGGATCCCTCTCACCTTCACCTTGTAAGCTGCCCCTTAGGCTGTGTGTTTGCAACAGAAACACTTCTCTGGATGACAGCAAACCATTTCGTGTCTGAGAAATATTCTCATTCAAAACAGCATTGGTCAATGGGTCCTATTTACATATGGTATCATGAAGATGAGGAGATGGACGAGGGGTAAGCTATTTCTGCAGATATCTAAAACTGTAATGCAAAGAATCATAATATTGAAGAATTTTTGCAGGAATGTAAATCCTCATGCTTGCACTTCAGAGTATAAAAGAACTGCTGAACAACAGAACCAACTTAATGACAACTTCAGGACAACTTAATGAGGACTGCGAGTTTTCCTGTACATTTTACTAAAGCAAGTATTATTGTAATACTAAAATTAATATTATTTTCTTTAATTATTCATATTGCATTAGCATTGGAAAATTTTGTAAAAACTAGCAGTAATAATCATATGGAGGCAGAAGATAAGGTAGTTTCACTGGAGTGCTAGACTCTTCAGGCTTCGGAGTAGCATCATCAGCTCTGGCTCTTTATAAATGGAAACTGGTGGAAGTGAAAAAACATAATTCATATACATTGGATTCCTTCCCAGTTCCTAATTTTCCATTTCTATTGAGTCTGTGGGAACTGGTCTCTATCCAATTCCCATGGTATTTAAGGAATTGGCTTAAACAGATATATTTGTGACTACACATTAAGGCGAACATGCACACATAGAAAAAGAAGGTGCCCCACAGGAGATCAAAACCCGATCTTCTGTGCCTTCTTGAGATCAGAATATAAATCTCGGAGGGTTCAAACTCATTCTTCTGCAGCTGCTCTCTACATATTGAATCCATAGAAGTGTAATGTTGGGCATTGGACACTACTGTAGCTTTATATGAACACTGAGAAACTCCTTACGTAGACCTGAAGAATAAGCAAAACTAATAAGATGGGGAGAAATTCGTAAGACAGAGAACAGAGGAATGACCATAGTGCACATTTTGCCTCTCAGAATATGTTCTTGTTACAGTTTAAGCCTGTAGTATATTTTGGTCATCCAGTGCTGATTTTCTGGAAACAGAAGCAGGAAGAAAGCATTCTAATGACCGCACTGCACCTTCAGTGCTGCTTTCCAAGCTATGTTTAACATCCCTCCTTGGCTTTATTTGGATGGAATCACAATGGCAACAGTGCTTCCAGTACCAGAAAGCTTTGAATATCTGATATATACTAGGGCACAAATCTTCTGCTGTCAGAACACACAATGCTTGAATGGCACAAAGGGAATATAGAGATCCAGTCAAATATCACATAAAAATATTCAATTATTATAAAAAAGAAAATGCAAAAAAATTATCCTTGTTCAGTTCATTGGATCTGACATTTCTGAATGAACTTTGAGAATTTCCTCTGTGTACATTTGGCCAAAGGAAGAGCCATGAAACTGAGCCCTCTGCAGATGCTGAAGGAGTTCAGGATTAAATCACTATTCCAGCCTTATAATCTTAGCTGCATTTGTCACTACATGTATAAACAATGCTGGGGATATGGCCTAAACCCAAGGCACGGTGTCATGCTTACCAACTTAAGTTGATTATATTATCGCTATAGTATTTCTTTTTTTTTTTTTTTTCAAGAAGCAACTGCAAATGGAATATGAGATGCAGACTTCAAAGACACAACTGCAATCTGGGACTGAGGAGGATGGGGTTAAAAGTAGTTTCTTTAGTGTTTCCAAAATGGGGAGGCAGATTCTCTGGGCTGTGCTCTTCTTCACCAGAGGTATTTATCATGAGAATCAGAGAGCAAAATGAACATATGATAACTAATGAGCTGCAAATTACAGCATGCCAAGTAGAAGAGAGGAGAAAAGAAGCTGTGTGAAGATCAGACTGCTTTTCTGGAACACTTCCTGCTGTCTCAGTTTCTCTTATTTTTACGCTGGTGTATTAGCTCTGACTGCATGAGTCAAAGTGTCTGGCAGCTCTCCTGCCAAGAGAATTACAAGTGGTTGCATGGAAAAGAAAGAGATACTGATTCTGTTCCTTTCCCATTGGTGCCTTTTATTTTTAACAGCAAAAGCAGCAGCAAACAGTGCTCTGAAATACTTCCTTCATACAAGAAATGTCCAAGCTAACAGTGAAACAGAGAGAGGCCTGAATATATAGTCCTTATAGTGGCAAAATCTCCAGTTTAAACCAGCAAGCTGCACCCTGCTCTGAAGGGATGGCAGACAGTGCCAGAGGAACTCCTTACAGTGTAACTGTAGCCCTGAGCAGGAGCAAGATGCAGAGCATTTGAAAAACAACTGTTTTTTAACAAAGAAACACTACCCAGAGTGAGAGGCCTCACATTTAGGTTGACAGCAGTCGACCTGATTCAGAGACACACTGTGCTATAATGATATCAGGCAGTGGCAGTGGAGGAGTACCTGGTTTTCCAAGCAATTTATTGTAATAGAAATAACCTGTTTCTTGCGACTACTCACCACCCTTCCATCTGCTGAGCATTTGGGAAAGATACTTTCCATCCAGCTTGGATCAGATGCTAACTACACTGGCACAAATGAAATGCTGAAGCCAGCTATTCCCGCTCAGGAAAATTTCTCCCAGACAAAGCTTGAAACCTTGTGACATTTGACATGCTCTGTTTGTTCTAGCAAAATAGGTCCTGTGTAATGAAAGAGAGGATTTAGTGAAGGCTATTTTTCTACAATTCAAACCCCACAGCTGATTTCTTGAGCCTAAGCAAATTGTCAAATTTGGAACTCTTGCAGTGAGACAATATAAACAATAGTAATAATAGCAAGGAAGAATTTGCAGGATTGCAAAAGATGCATTTTAGCCTTTAACAAATTTTTCTATGCTCTGTGAAATTTTTCAGCTGTCCCACTGTTCCTTTAGCCTCTGAGATGCAGTTGTTGCAATCCAGGTTTACAGTAACGCACTAATTTTAAACACAGGTTTTGCAGAATGCAGATTGTTCCAAGATACTTTTCTACACACTCTACTTCATCTATTTTCTTTTAAATGCCAGTTTACCTAAGTAAACTGTTTACATAAGTAAATAGTTCCTTAACTTCTGGGTCTCTGTCTAGGTTACTTAATACCTTCCTAAGCCATCTCTAACAATGCAAAGACTGACATATAAAAGCACAATGTGCTGGTTTTCCAAAAGAGCAGAGCTTTAATTTTTTGATTTTATTTCTGCACCACGTAATGTAGCCTTGAGATCTACCTGCAGAGTGCAGGTTGTCATGCTCTAGTGTTCCTCAGGATGTGAATCCCGGCTTTTAAAACACGTAGAGACTTTTAGTCTCTTCTATAAATATAGTAATAGAAGCTGTTGTTGTGTTCTACAATGAATGGGGATTAAAGCCTCTCTTTGTCCTAATAAGGATGTGTATTTACCACTTTTTTTTTCTTCTTCCCTGATAGCCTTTTATTTTCTAGTTGAATCTCTTCCTTTTCATTAAAAATTCATAGAAAATGTGATCTTGCTATGTATGACTCAAGTACACTTTAGTGCTTGTGCAAGGATGGCTCCAGATAGGCTCTCATGGTTGATTAAGCTGATGCTAGGACTTGAAAAAAACAAATGTGTCTTTTATTCCAGTATAGACCAGATATATTTTTGCACTTTCATCGAGTCTTAATGCAAAATTTTGAACAATAATACCTGATGTTATTTGTGTCCCAGCTGGGATGTATCTCACTGAAAGTGTCTGTTGTCTAATAATGACTAACATGTCTAAATATTCATATACTTTCTCATGACTCAGTACCATAGGCTATCAAAATGCGATACAGTTTTTTGCCCTGCACAGTGGAATCAGAAACTCTTTGTATACTGTAAGGAAAAATATACTTTTTATTTTCCCTATACTGCTTTTAATGATAGAGTAAAATGATGAGCTTTGGGATCAGCTTGGGAGGTTTTCTTGGTTTTATGAATGATTGGCACTGCGTGTTTTCTGTGGCAAGCAGTTTTCTTTTCACTCTCCTTTTATTTCCTTCATTGCTGTCTTGGAGCAGATGTTATTACCAAAAACTTAATTGCAGAAGATTTTCTTAATGCATCTTAAGGCACTGACCAAAGAGGATGTGCTTTGCTACTAAACATTCATAAGAGAACAGAATTAAAGTCCCATATTTTCACTTTTTCAGTCCTGCAGGACTCACACTTATTTTGAGGGAAATTTTAAAATTCACTAACTTTTGACCTTGGGTCTATTATGCTGCCTAACACACAACTTTAGCCCTTTGGCGAAAGGAGTTTTTCAGTTATGCTTAGAATTTACCACTCACCCTTTTCATTTAGCAATATTTGAAGATTTAACAGTGTCAATACAGAATTGTTCAAGCTGCTTTTTTTTTTGAGATAATTGATATTCATATTTTAATTATTCATTAAAGTCTTACATTTTAAAAATATGAATAAATTTTGTTTTATCTGCTTTACTGTAATTGTATTTAAAATTATTCCATAAATCCAATAATTATTTGAAAAAAACTCTCATTTCTTAGTCTCAAGGGATTGCAGGAAAGTAGAGATATAAAATTAACCTTTCAACAGGACACAGATAAGCGACAGAGCTCTTGGTAGCTTATGTCACCTGCCAAGCAGCAGTGAAATGCCATTTCTTTGTGATAAGCATTTCTCCAGCAACATCAGGTCTTCGTTAACAGTTCTGTGATAAGAAACGGTCCTAAAAAGGGCTCTTTAGCTCAATTCAAGATCCTTTCTAACAGCCCACAGCTGTTTGAAGAGTGATGTGGGTGGGAGTTGCTGGGAGCTGTGCCGAAGGAGGTCCAATGCCATTTTAACTCCTCTTAAGGTTTCTTTGGGATAATTAGTCTGGTGAGTTACTTCAGCTGTGGTCATTTGTCCCTGGTTTCTTCTCAGTTCTTGACTGTGTATTTTTTTCTGTGGCTCACATGAAACAAATTCTTCACCTGGAAAGAAAGAAGGGAGGTAGGTGCACTGTTTCAAACATGATGAAAATACACTGTGAAAAAGATAAGCATTATGAAATCTGGTATCTCCCTCTCTGAGTCACTTCTGAGATAGAAGAACTGTTTGACAAACTATTACACTTTCTTCATCTGAGTATAAAAAGAGTGGAATGAGACCACTGGTAGGATTATTAAAGCAAATTAAGGATTTAGCAGGAACAAGTAATCTTAAAAAAAAATTAGAAGAAGCATACTGAAGCAAAGCTGAGAAGAATCAGGCTAAAGATATTATGAATATTTTCAGCTTAATGGAGGCCTTGGTTGGTCTTGGTTATTGAATCATAAAAATATGTTAGGAGGTACACAGTAATTTTTCCATTTAATTTTTATGTGAGAATAAGAGCACAGAGAATATGACGTCTCAGAAGAAAAATAGTAAAGACTTCTCGATACGTATCACAGTGGAAAAAGAATGGTTGTTTCGTATTTCTGTATAGAATTAAACATAGGAAGAAAAGCACGAATTCTGAGACTCTTATTCCATCGCACAGTGTTATGTGCTTTAACATGATAGTTAATTTGGTTGATCTGTTTCCAGACTGGCATTAAAAGTCATTGCTGTAAAGAGGCTAGAACTTCTACTCAGTCTTCAGCTGACACTGTTATGACATAACATGACCATATTGGTGCAAGGAAATAAGTTAGTTTTATCAGTATTCCTGTGTGTGGTCTATCTGTGATTTATTGTCAGGTCACCAGTGTTTTAAATGGATTTACCAAACTGACTGTACAGTAAAAAGAAACAGATTTTTTTGCAAAGTTGTTAAACACTTCATGCAGTAACTTCATGAGCAGTTTAAAACCTAGCCTATACTGCAATTGATGCAATTTCAGTTAGATTAAAATTTCGCATTTATGTAAGTTCGGTGCACTTCACTTCATACAAGTTATAAGGCTGCCAGACAGCATACTTTAGATATGTTTCAGGTTTGCCTCAAAAAGAAATCATCAGAGGAATCCACCCGCAGCATTGTTCCAGGCTGCTAAGGACGATCTGGGACTAAAAGCAGATTTTTCACATTTATTCTAAATTATCATCACAAAGTAACTTGTTTCAAACAGGAGTTGGGTGAATATTTTTGCCTGAAATGTTTTTCACCCCAAGTTACTAATCTGAGTTGAACAAAGCATTTCCTGAATTAATTTTGATTTTTTTCAGTAAAGAAGAATGCAACTCCAAAGTTGAAACATCTTGCTGCAAAATTTAAAGCAAAGCGCTTCCACTATCAAAACATCTTTTCTTGTAGGAACTGAATTTCAGTGTAAAGACAGATCTAATGTGTAAACTTTTAGACACCTAAAAATACAAAATTAATTATTCCATTTAGATGTGACTGTATATAAAATTCAATTTTCACAGTTTTATTCCAGCTGGTCTTAAAATTAATCTTTTTCCAATTCGGTCGATTAAGCACATATTCCATAATATATAAGGCTCTGATTCTAACTGTTTGCAATCATTTCTCATGTTGTTCAGAAGCAAAGGGTAGAAATCAAACCACAGAGGAACAGAATACAATGGAAAGAATAGTTATTAAAAGCAAAAGGCAGGTTGGTATAATGGAGAAAGCAGAGCAGAGAATTCTCTTCTCAGCTTACACATCAGCAAACGTTTCTGGAAAGCCTGAGAAAAATTACCTGTTTTATTCAACAGCCCATTATCTAATTTACAGACAAAGCGTGGAGAGATGAGCTGTCTATAGCAGAGGAAAGATCAGAGCTCAGATCAGTTACCAAATCCCCTTTTGCTCCCCTTCTGCTCCGTTCAACAGTGTCTAACCCCTCCATGGGCCAACATTAAGAGACATTTTTTGTCTAAGATACAAATTAGACTAGTCACCACCATGAATTTGCTTTCAAGGTGATTGAATTTGGAGATGAAATGGCTATTTGCAAGCAACTAAAATGTCCCCATGCCCCCGTTTTTGAATGGCAAACGGCTTGGCTGATGCAGGGCCAGGAGGAAGGCCGTGTGGCACCTTTAGGGAGGCTTTTGTGAAAAGGAGCAGCACTTCCAGTCCCTGGGCAAGCAGTAGGCAGGAAAGATTGAATCAAGAGGTGAGGAGTAGCATATCGTCTTTTTTCCTTCTCCCAGCCCTGCTGGGTTGCCACAAAGACCCAGGTGGTGAAAAAACAAAACAGCAAACACGTTAGGCTGCCAAGTTGTTGCCATTATCCCTTCAGAGCAGGGTTCACCATCTCTATAGAGCTTGCTGCCTGTTTGAGCTTGCTCTGACCCAGCTACAGTCCGCTGTGATTCTTGACACCCTGACATGCTCTTCCCCAGGGGAAAAGAGAGACTGGGGCTACCCAGTGTGAGATCACTCCTTAGAGAGAGAGGAGTGGAGCAGGGCCAGGACCTAGCTGCTAACTTAGTATTGACTAAAGTGGTGTCAGCATTTATATTTTCTTTAAATTACAACATAAGGAAAAGCCCTTTCATAGCTTATTCGGCTGGAGAAAAGAAGAAACAATAGCATGACATTTTCAAATCAGATATTTTTCCCACTTTTCCAAAAGACAGTGTCCATCTGTTTTAGCATCTGTTCAATGTAGTTCAAAATCCTTCAAAACCCAACAAATAAGAGAAATGGCTTCACTGCCTTCAGAATGTTAAGATCTAAGAATTTCCTGGGGGAAAAAAAAGTTGCACATGTTGTCATTGTTGCTACAAAAAGTGTCTCTGACCCTCGATCTCTCTGCCTGTTTAAATACAATATGCAATCCCCATTTGTTTCAGCATGTTTGAGAAAGGTACTTGACTCAAAATTTTGATGTTTCCAAACACAATTTTTTAAAAGCGCAAGAATTTGCCCTGCTCTAGACTAAAGGTAATGACCTTTTGTTGCACTTTCTTTGGAGCCCTTACAGCAACAATGAGGGAGAAGACTATATGCTCAAAATAAAGTATCACTTATAACATGAAACATTTGAGGAAAAACGTATTTTTGAAGTAGTAAAACAATTGGCATAGATTTTGTTTCATGTATCTCACTATCCGACAAGAGATTATGGGAAGGAGTTATTCGTGAAAGACTTCTGGCCATCTCTTATTTTCTCTGAGAGCACACTAGCAAGACCCAACCCTCTTGTGTTCTATCTTCCCTAGATATGCAACGCAGATGCTTTTTCTCCTGCCTAAAAATCTGAAAACAATAAATCTTCCTGTCATTTCTACTAAGACTCCCTGGAGGGTAATCTTTGGATCACATTTTTGCCCTCAGGTCTGCTCCTTCTGCAGTTCCAGTGATCTAGGACACCTCACAAAAGTAATTTGATATCAATATTCATAAAATAATACAAGTTGGAAGGGATCTTTGGAGGTCATTCAACAGCTCTGCCTCATTAATCAAGTCACATACTATGTTCATAAAAGAATTTAATCTGAGTAATCATAACCTGATGGCATATCAGATCTGTGACTGCCTGGCATGTGAACAGTTCTGCTGAGTGCTACATTTATAAATTCACTTGTTTTCTTCATGCATGTTTTAGACTGTTTTTTCAAACTGAATTTATCTGTAAGCTCTAATTCATTGAATAAGCGTTCCTTCTCAATACGACAAAAAATAACACCACGATATTTCAGTTCGATCTAAAGAAGTAGAAAGAACTACACTGAGAAACAAAATTACTCTAGTTTGGGATATCTTTATTGAAATAATCAGTTTTGCTGATTGCTTAACTCAGTACGGACTTTTAAAACTTTTATAATGTTTTAAAATTATTGCATCTTAAATTCCATAGTCTCCTTCTTATGTGTGCTGACCCTCCCTCTGCCGTGCATGTTATTGATTCCAAACATGATTTTCCAGCTTGTGTTTCTGTCATTCCATGTTGTCATGGTACTACCTGCTTGAATGAGGAAGGGTGGTCTTCCTAAAATCATCAGCCAGTGCCTGACAGAGATTACTAGCATGAGGTAATCAAACTATAAACTATCAAAAGAATTGGAGCATCTTCTCCCTGTGGGAGCCAGATGAGATTCCACATGAATCAGACAATAACATGTCTACAAATGACACTCAAAAGATTTAGCAAATGTGTTTCTTATTGGAATAATCCCCACAGCCATCGTATCCAGGGTTTTCAGAAATTAAGAATGAGACACGATTTCTTTGGCTTTGTTAACACTAAAGTAATTGTCTGTTTTATTGAATACCAGTGGCTCATGTTTAGCATATAGGAGGAGCAAAGGTTTCAGGTTTGCTTCTCATTTTACCACCGAGCACAATGCAAGGTCTGCAAGCAAGAAAAATGGTTCATGCATGTGTACTGACATCTGCGTTAGCAAGAAATGAAGTCTTATTTACCCCACTTATTTCTGTTCTTTCCATTCTTTATTGCACAGTCAGAGTTGCTGCTGGTTCCACTTGGCATTTGTACATTTCTATGAAAATTGGTAGATTTTTTTAGAAAAGGAAGTTGGAAATAACAAGAGAGGACAACAAGCAGTGACTGATATTTGAATTGTGTTAACAATGCTGCTATCCTACTGGCAAATGTCAGGGTGGATAGTAAAGCAGGGTGAGAAGATCATGATGCCTTAAGAGAGAGATTAAATACAGTGAAATGAAATATAGATGACATACATATCAAAACAAATATGTCTAAATGGCTGACCTTATTTATATAAGGAATGACATTTATATGGCAAAAGCAATGGAATTTAAATTATTATTTTTAAATGGCAATAACTAAAGTGTATGAGTCTTCTGTAGAAATAGACGGATATATGGTAACATGAGTTAGTGATGGAAAAGCCTCCATTCACTACATAATTCTCATCCGATTATCTGGAAGCAGTGCTATAGTTTTATCACCAGAGTGACTAAAATGGAATGAATTAAAATGTCATCTGGAATTAAGTCAATGTTTTATTATTATTCATTCTATCAATGAAATCCTTACATGTCAAGGGAGAAAAAACGATTTATCTGATAAAATCAGATAAATCAGTGATCAGTGATTTCAACTTGAAATTATGGTTTCGGTCGATTAGTTAAAACATGAGTTGTGTTAAGTCTTCCTATTTATTTTTAGCTATGCAGACAGATTCATTGAATCAATAGGATTATACTTGCTTTTGAAAGTGTACGAGAGTATGTAGATTTTAGTGAGAAATACAACCAATACAGACATAAACTTTAGTGAGAATTTAGTCACAATTATACAAAATACTTATTTACTGTGGGATAATAAATATTCTTCCTTCTCTTTTTATCTGATAAATTCTGTAGAAGCCACATTCTTGATCCAGGTTGCTTCATAATTAAGTTTGTAACGAAAAAATGCATTTGAGAGAAGAGACCCTGGAAAAAAGGAAATGTACTTTAAAAGATCTTTTAAGTGATAGTATCAAAACAGGAAACTGGATAGCAGCTGAAGTTATGACTGTATAATATTTTTCTTATGCAGGTGCCAAAAAGGATGGATCCATACATCAGATATATATGTATAATATGTACAGAATTTTAGAGAAGGTCCCATTTCTGGAATATAGAAATACCTCCTTTGTTTTTAACACATTTGTGACAATAGAAATATAGATAAACTGTCCTTGACAAGTCAAATTCTACACTCACAGGAACAGATATAGTTATTTCCTTATGCGCTTTTGTTAGTTTTTACCTAGGAGCACCCTCAGAACCCTTCCCGTGAGCTTCTGAACCAGCACAGGGTTTCCATTCTGAGGGTGCTTGTAGCTGTGTCCTGGGGACTGTTCGCCCCGCACGACACTGGCAGTTGTTGAAGCAGGACCCTTTGCTCTGTGAGGGAAAAAAGGCCAGCACATTGCTCAGGTGATTCAACTGATGAAGCGGCTCAAGGCTTTCCTTGTTAGGAAAAGATCCAAGACCACTTTTAAAATAAACCACTGGTCTCCAGCATGTTCAACTAATCTTGTAACAAGCAGGAAGAGGAAAAGCAGGGAATATGTTTCAATTTTTCTTTTATATTCCTGTTAGTAATAAGAATAAATCAAGGAAACTACAGGGGAGGGTGCCAGGTTTGTTTATCCTGTAGCAGTGCTGTGTGCTGTCTTTTATAGCGTTGAGGAACTGCACCTTCGGTATCACAAGTATGCAATTCTAAGTATTCTGTAAGGAGACCTTATACATAGGAAAAGTAACTGCTAGTGTATTTAAGCCTAAGCATAGATGAAGTATAATAAACAATCTGTTAAACGTTAATGTAATTTATTCTTTCTTAATTTACAAACATGACATATTGCATGTATTTAGTGTTAATCTGGTTTAGACACCCATTTGTTTTGACCTATGTCCATAATATATTATGTACCTTGAGATATTTATCTTGTCACTTTGAAACTAGATTACAATTAATATGACACACATGACTTTAAATTAGTACTTCAGCTAGAGATGTGTGAGTAATGAATTAGCCACAGTCTTGAACTGTTGGCAGGCAATTTAAATTGCCTGCCTCTTTCTGATGCACGATCTGGAATCACTAAATATGTACACGGTCTTAAATCAACATGTTTTTTAGATCAGTGACTGAGCAATACACTTTAAACACTTCTTTTCTAAGGGAAAACAACAAAAAAGAAGTTACTTTGGGACTGGATAGTCAGATGTCTGACAAACAATTCTTCCACAGATTTGTTTTGTCACACCACATTTGGTTTGCTATGTTAAGGTCAAGCCTAAAAAGTTAAGTGGTTGCCTATAGGAAGCAGGACTGTAATTGCGATATCATTAGAAATACTGAGTTGTGGATAATACTTTATATTTGTACTTGTCACTTGTCTGGTTTTTGACAAGAGCAGGCAGTTTTGATGGGCTTCCCGTGGTCCTTGTGTTTTTTATCCTGTTATCCAATTTTCTGCTGCACTGCTTTCCTTCTGTCACACTGACTGCTAGCCAGCCTTGCCTCCGTTACTGGAAGGGCATACAAAGCTTTTCACTATAGTGGACAGAAATAAAAGGAGAGGCAGTAACAGGACTGAATTTTGATAAGTACCTTATGTCCCCTGTCCAGGGTAAATTATACATGATCTATGTATCACCTGAAGGTCTTCCAAATATTATAGAAAAAGTAACATTTATGGAATATGTGTATAAAACCAAATAAATACTTTTAAAAATCACGTAAATACTGAAAAGAGAAAACAGTCTATAACTTTAAGAGCATTTATGGATGACAGGGAAACACTTAAGTTTAATGACCTTATATTTTCTGAAAGTGTCAAAAGCAGAAAAACCCCAACTAGCACATAAAACACAATATAAGTCCTACTTTATAAGTGAATACTACCCAATAAAACTAGACCCTTTATTCAGGTTATAACATCCAATGGTCTTTTGATACAACTTTGCACTGATTTTCCATATTTTTGGAACTGGATTTTGTCATGAAATGTTGAATGTGTACAAGGTTTCTACCCTGTACATGTTTAATCTTCTTTGGATACATCTTATGTAAAACCAACCTAGTCTCCACTAATAGTCAATTTCTTCTGTTCCTTGAAAACAAGTGTAACCATTGTATAGTGATTGACTTATTGCATGAAACTCTGGTTTTTGTTACACTTGATGCTAATATTATTTGTCTGAGTTTTAAAAACCCACCACTCATAAACTTAAAGACAGAAGCATAATGATGACGGCAAGACATCAAGGCTATGTCTGAACTAGCAAAGCTAGGAGTACTTTGATGTCCTACACATATGTTCATGCTTCATTTGGACTCTATCAGGAGGTTAGGAGAAGTTTGTAACAGCCAACCCTCCTCTCACCATGCCCTGGCTTTGGCAGGGACCTGGAAAGCAGAGGAGAGGGGAGCAGCAGCACGCAGCCATCAGGTTCCCAGTCTGGACAATCAGAAGCCTAGGGCAGCTGGTGTCCTTGGGGTTCTGTGCCGTCTAGGCATAGCTCAGGAGAGCTCCATCTCATTCCAGATGTGCCTAGAAGCTTGCCCGAGGTCTTCATACAACTCCCAGCTACGTTGTTTCCTTGCCTCCTTTTTGCATAGCTGTAGTACACATATTCTTGCTAACTGCTCTTATTTTGTCATGTGCCATAGACTGCCAATAACACTGCTCTGGGCATGGCTGAGAAAGGACATCAAATGGAAAAAAATGTTCTGTAAGCTATCAGAGACATAGGTACATTACTGAAGGAAAGTACATCCAAAGTGATCCCGTCATCATTGATTAAGAGAACACCTTTCTCCTTAGTTGCTAAAATATATTTCCAGCACAGGGAATTTTTGGCTTACGTAGAACAATTTCTGTGTATCTTATCCATTATTCTCGCTAGACTCAATACCAACATCTACTATAAAGGAAGAAATAATTGCCCTCAATTTCTTTGAAAATTTGATAATGCCATTTTTGGGGAAAGAGGCAGTCTCCCAAAGAAGCATCTGAATTCTTGTTAGTCATTTTTAAAACTAATTTGAACAATGTGTTAAGTCATGAGATTATAGATAAAAATTCTACTTTAGTCATGGGTTAGGCTAGAATTTAGTAGATCTCTTTTTATAACTTTATTTTTAAGAGGGTGTTTTATATGCCATATGGGGTGTAGGATGTACTTGGAACAGATTGGTACTCATTAATCAGTAATTCATACTTCATACAGAGCAAAATTAGTGTTAAAAGTAATGAATTCTCTAAGATTTTTGGTCAGAGACAGCAAGCACTTACAAGCATAATGATTCCTGTCCTTACAGGGCTTCTTCCACAGCCGCCCCCTTCATTCCCACAGTGCAGTGAGATTGTGCGGTGTTGTGTTTGGAAATGAGTGGTTGCAAGAGTCAACATTCACCCTCATTTATTAATAGGCAAAGGTGACACAGTCACGAACTGAGGATAGTTAGTCACACCATGAGCAAATCTGGGATAAGATCACAGAAATTATGTGACATCGTAAGAAACCTGACCACATAAAAGAAACTTAAAGGTATTGCCAAGTCTTGAAAGGTCAAGATGAAGGAAATCAGATCAATCTAGCACTCAGAAGTTTGGTAGGTGAGAGAGAAAGAAACATTTCTGTAAGAAATACGTAGGATTTTTAATATATACCGTAACTACCTCTAAAATGCACTACCCAGTACATTAGTGAGATATTTATACATGCTTTTGTCTTGTTTTATTTTATACTACCAACAACGTCTTCATTGGCCCACTTCAGTCTTAATGAATGGACGACATCTGGCAGTTTCCATGCCTAGGATGACAGTCAGCAGAGCATGCACTAAGGAGTCCTCTGTAAGGTATGAAAGATGCCCAGGAAGTGCCTTCAGGCAAAAAAAAGCCTCTGAATTCTTAATTACTTATGTCTTATGTGACTTTCCCCTGTACTGGTTTTATCCTTACATATAATATGGTACCAGTTTATTAACCTATTTGTAGTGGTACATATTTCTTCTACTTTTATTCTATTCTCTCTTACATGTGTTTTTTTATCATGAGAAACTAGGATATCAGTTTTTTAATTATCTTTTTTTTTTTTTTACTCCAGGCATCCATTTGTGTGTGTTCTTATGTTAATGTGTGCTCTTGGGTTCAGATGGAGTGTTACAAATCTTAATCATTGAAAGAGTAGAGGCAGATGAACTTACTCCCAAACAGGTACTCTTGTCCTTAGTATGCTGCAGAGTAGGTGCGCACCCATGCACCTCAAAGAGCTCTTTTAAATTTGTAGATTCAAATACAGACTAGATGGATATAAATCAAAATACATGCAACACAGAGACCTATTCCTTACCTACATTAAGATTGTACTTTTCTGTCTTAATGGTTCTTATTTTTAGGTAGCTTTTATAGGCTCCCGTGGTTAGTGCTGATAAGTCAAACATGACTCTGACGCATATCTGAACTTCTGGATTTTCATTCATTCTGAAACTCCTTGGTCTTGTGGTTTTTGTGCCACAGCAGAATGATGCAAGGCACTTGATGTTGTTGCAGCTCACCTGTGATGTAAGGCAAAATGTTACATATTTGGATTTGAGCAACTCATTTCAGAAAGAACTCGGGCTTTTCTTGACCCAGTGACTCTGGTCTGGTAATTTCAGTAGCTTAATATCTGTACGCTCTCTGGACTCAACCACAGAAATAAGGTTGAAAGTTTTCTTAGGAGTAAATGATTGCAAGAGACAATTCCTCTTCTAAGCAACAATTAGAGCATTAGCTGAACAAAGAGCTTCATCTGGCAATTAGTATTCCTGTGGTGAACAGGGAGAGAATTAGTCAGAGATACAAGAGGCTCAGACTGCAAGAGCTGAAGCAAAAGGCTCGGTGTGCAAGCTTTCTGATGCTCCAATGCCTCTTCTCCTCCCAGTTTGAGAATCTCCTGCATTTATTTTTCACAATAGGTTAATGCTCTCGAGTCGAAAGAATACATTATGGCTCAAACATTCATCTCTGCTTCAAAAGATAGGCAACAGCTACTGGAAACAGCAGGGCTCTCTGCTGTGATTTTAGTCCTGAGGCTGATCAATAAACTCTGGTGACACAAGGGAGGAAGGGGTAACGCACTCACACACTGCTCAGCCCCAGGAATGCAGAAAGGATGAATAGAAAGCTAAATGTTTCTTTAAGGAATGAGACCCAAGCACAGATGGCACTCTGTATTCATGGAAGGCTCCCACATGGTGCAAAGAATTAGAGCCTGCAGGGCCTCATAAAAATAGTGGAATCACCTATACACAAAATCTTCAGCCTGATTCAGTCTCGGCCACATTGCTGTAAGATAGTAGGAGTAAAGGTATTAAAGCCATTGGACTAATGCAGTGTAACACTGTCCTTAGAGCTGTGAAGTGTTTATCCAAAGGGCCTGTAGTGACGGTGTCATGAATAAACCAGGTAGGAAACCCAAAATTCCATCTTTAACCATCATCAACCAGATCATGGGTACTCTGGGGACATGATACTCCTACTGAGGTGGACACAACCCAGGAATCCAGCTTAGTGGAGCATCTGGAGATTTCATAGGGATAGGAAATAGGCCTTATATTAGCCATTTCTAAAGCACTATATTTATAGTTCTTTTCTTTATCTCAGAAGTAGTGTGAAGTCAGGAGAAAAAATAAAAGCCTGCTTTTCCTGTCCATTAAGAGAAAAATAAACTAATGTTATGCTCTGCCTTGTAAGTTGCAAGTCAGAAGAATAAATTTCCAGATATTTCAAAATTTCAGATGTCCTGGAACAGGTTAAAATATTGCTGCTGAAGGAACTTGGCTGATTCCAGGAATCCATACCTTAAATGGAAACAATCAGAATTTATCTGCTGGACATTTGTAGTGGATATAAATAATGTATGCCACTCAGAGACAAATATTTATATTAATTTCAGGTGATTAAATCTTTCCACAGTTTCTATATCAATAAATTTGCTTGGGCTACTTAAATCAGTGCTAAAACAGACATAAGAAGAGAATAAAATGATCTTTTCATTTTGATTCAGTACAAAGGCTTGCAGTTTAGTTGTGTCTTTGATGTTTTCTAGTAGATTGCTCAGCAAATACTGTCGTTTCTCAGGATTTACATGCTCTGGTGTATTAGTTCTGAATTTTTCCTAGTTACGGGAAAAAAACAGTTATGTCAATATTATATTTTCCAATTGCTTTAAAATGAACTTGTATTTGAATTTCTGTTCTTGTAGATCTGCTGTTAAAAGGACAGAATGGTCAAGTTAAAGCAATCTGGGGAGGGAAAACCTCTTCATTTAACTCCTGCAAACCCAGATCTGCCAGTCTGCTCTGGAGGCAGCAGAACAAAGAGAAGGGAGGTGTGACTGCATCTCTAGTGCACACAAGCTCTGGGAGTTGCATATGCTCCTGCCTGAGGAATGTTCCTTTCCTGAATTTTTAGCAAAGAAAAGGCAGGTGGAAGGGGACTCTATTCATCCCACATTTTTTGTCTTCCCAATCCTAATCTTCTCAACCAAGGGTGAATCGTTGTGTTGTGATTTTCTGCTGCTGCGATGCCCCTCAGGCTGTGCTCAGTCAGAATCTGGACCAGGGAGGGCTTTCAGGAGTCACAACTTGGTGCAAATCCACCACAACTGGACCTTGAATTCCTGGTAGAAAGGATTGCTGGTGAAGTACTAGCTGTGAGAAATATTTGGTTTCAAAACAGAAATGACTTTGGAGGAAAAGAAGCGTAATCAGACTAGTGTCAGGGCTCACCTTAAATCTTGTCTAGGTATGTTTTATCTGTTTGGAGTTGGGATAAAATTAGAGACTGAGGAAGAAGAGAGGACTGTATTGCAAATAGCAATTTGGATTGTTGCGATTTATGAGTAGGCTTGTGTTTTAATTGCCATGTCAAGTGGAGGCAGTGTTACCTCTGCACAGCTCCAGAGCATCATATCTGCAAGCTTTTTACTGGCTAGCCATATATCAGCCCTTAGAAAACTGCCCTCCCATACCAAGGAGTCCCTTCACAGTCTGGCACGGCAGCCTGCAGAGTCCCTCTGTGCCACTAGTGACAGCAGCTGTTGCTGCTAGGAATGACACTTAAGTATAATACATTACTTACCAGACAGATTTTCCACAGGTGCTGCAGTCTCCTGGGTGGATGCTCAGTTGTTCATTTGATGGAAACACATCCAAGAGCAACGTGAAGCATAAGAGGTCAGGCTGGTCTTAGGTATATAGCTTAAATACCTGCTCTAAGATATTTGAGTGCAGGTAGATTAAACACTGCTGAATTTGGAGATCATAGAAGCAACAATCTTACAAATATACATGCTTATTAGGCATTATAGAGCCAGCACATAAACTAAGTTGCAGTAATTAAATAAGAGGAAGGCGAAGGGGTGAAAGAAAACACCATCTGCTAACTCTCGATCAGTCACTTATAAGCAAACTGGAATATAATGAAGGCCATTGCATTCTGATCATGAATAGATCCTTCTGCTTGGCTTGTGTTATTTTTCCTCAAAAATAGTACATATGTTTTGTAGCAGTTTGGTAAACACATGAAAAAGGGAGGAAAAAGTAAGCTAAAAATCTCTGCTGAAATATATAAAATGCAGCAACTTGGAAGCTTCGTAATTTTTTTTATATTTATATATTTTACAGGCACTCTTAATGACATTTACAGTATCTATAATTTTATTTGGAAGCTAAAAACTTGATCACAGGGTCGGCAGCTCCACATCATCATAAGATCATTGTATTTGACAGAGTGAATCCAGATTAACACTAATTCAGACCTTACATTCTCAGTTATTTATAGCCATTAACTGATACACTGATTCTGTTAGCTGACTGCTAAATGTAGAGTATTCATGGAATCTCCGCTACGGTTGAAATAGCAATTGTTTTTAAGTCTGTGCATTTTCCAGAAAGACTTTCTAGGCTATTAATATAGAAGAGTGCCATAAACCAGCATACCCACCTGTTGTGTCAACTACCAGCGGCCAATAACATATGTTAACACAAGGCCAGCATTCTTTAATTAATACTTACGAAATGAAACCGATTAATGCTTTGATTAGATGTGAACATTTAAATTACTGCAAAAAGTAAAATTCATTGCAGCATTGTCAAGGGCATTCACATCCTACTGGTGAAACACTTAAGCAGATGAAAGACTTCATATGAGAAGGAACATGCCACAACACATTGGCAGTGCATGTAAGATGCTCTTGTACTTACAGGGTTTTTGACAGATCGTATCGAGACATGCAGTTACTGGTACAGTCTTTTAAGAACATTTTCAACTACATCTGTGGTAAGGATTCAATCCTGGTGATGTTAGTTCAGCTTAATTATGAAATCAAGGACAAACTTTGGGAATCTGTGGAGGTTGTGATGCTGTTTATACTTTTAATAGTATTTCAAATGTGGTGTCCCCGAAAATTTTATTTGAATTTTTTAAAAAAAAAACAGCCCATCCCTAGATCACATAGAGCAAAAATACCGCATGCCATTTTCACTTTGGGGAGTTGATTTTGCTCTTTGTTTAAGCTAGTGCTGTGCCTCTTCTGATGCCAGAATACCGTATCATTAACAGCAGTGTGGGATCAGTGTCAGACTCCTTATTGTTTCTTTGGCTTTGAAGTTACCAATAATCAAGTCTTCGTTCTTGCGACATCTATGGAAGCACCCAGCTGCAGGGGAGGCAGACTGCTTCACCTGCTAAGGCAGTGGAGCTGTATGGCATGCAGATGACAAACTGCAGCTAACACACTTCTGAGGGAAATGTCCAGGCCTCCTCCCAATACCTATATTCTCCCACCCAGGACTTCTTGAGGAAAGGCAGTGTGTTCCTTAAAAGCAGAACTGAGCAAAATAAAACTAGGAGGACATCCATTTTGTTTTAAAATCTTGTTCCTGATACCATTAATTTTATTTTCTTTGGTTACAGCAATGAAGAAGCACACATTTCAGCTGTGAGATGGAAACATTTTGCGTTTACATCAGGCATCAATTAGGACTTCGAGGTATATGAAACACTTGATTTAGAAGGATTTGTATGACAACTGCTACATTTTGCTGCTTGCAACCACTCTTCTTTTGGCCTAATTTCAGGTATTCGCTTTTAACTGTGAAAAGCACGCTTAGGAGACAGAAATACAATTGCATGTGAGATGTGCTATTAATGTTCTCTATAGAGTCAGCGTTGTTTGTATCTTTGCCAGCTCTTAGCTTGGTTTTAAATTCATACTCCCAGAGATTATAAAGTCATTTCAGTGCATTTCGAATTGGTTTTAAGGTTGTTCAGGCTGGAGGATTAAAGCACAATGCTTAGGTTGATGGCATTGCTACCCAGCAAACCAAGATAGCACAAGCTTACACAAGAATCGGAAGCATACATGTTTCTCTGGGTACTCATGTAAGATTTAGGGACTCTGAAACAAAGAAAAGAAGCCTATCCAGATTGCTTAAAGGAGTGTTTTTCTCTAGCAGCTAACTCTTTTTGCTGAGGCAAGTTAACCCATCTATCACTGGACAAATTTTTTCCATTGATAGAGCTCCCTGAGGACTATTCTGCAGCACCATGCTTATTTGCCTTGCCACTTCCACAAAAATAAATGAAAACCACTATGGGCACTCTTTAAATGTGAGTCTACGGGAACTGCCATCTAGTCTCCACAGTACAACAGGGGAACGTCAGTGCTACATGATGATAAATGGGCAGGGGTTGAATTTCTTATTTTAACATAAAAACTGCTTTTCCCCTTGTATTTAACTTGCATCATGCAGTCATCAGGGACATATACATGCTGTGGTAGCAACTTCCACAGCTAAACTCTTGAGTATCTCACAACTTAATATAGAATATGCATCCTCACTGTGATTTTATTGTCTCAGTAGAGTTAGATTGGTTTAGCTGAAGGCTACAGTGAATTATCTCTTACAGAATACCCCCCCTGCTTGCCTGTTTGACATCCAGAAACTTGAAGAGGTTAGTTGCTGTCTAATGTCATAGTCAATTACTTGTTAAAAGACAATTTTACCAGTTGGCACCCAGCTAACTGACCGTAGCTGCCCTCTCCTTGGAGGCAGTCTCCCTAGGTCAGCTCTGAACCTCAGGGCAGGGGAGCATACGCGCCGTATCTGTTAGAAACAAACAGGTGATATCTCACATAATAATCTGATTTACTGTCTATTTTGCTTATGCTGAGTTATATAAAAGCAGCAATAGGAGGTTTGTACTTGCCTCCTGTCATGATTCCCTTCCTGCTAAAAATCGAAAAGGGAGAAGAGAGTGTATTTTAGCATCATGAAGCACATCATTCCTTTCACGTCATTTCCAAGCAGAGTAACCATGGTCTCTTGTCACACGTTCATTACAAGTAGAAAAGGAGAGGAGTATTTCAGGCTACTATGGTGAGAGTAAAAAGCTGCCTTTCCTTTAATATTTAAAAGTCCAGGAATGTTAGAGAAGCTGAAAATTAATGCATTGACTGGGTGTGGTTTAACTGAACAGGAAGAGGAGTCAGGAACATAATGTAGACCACCAAATTCAAGTCTTCCCAATTAAAAAAAAAAAAGAAAACAGTGTTCTTTCCAAGGAATGTCAGTGCCACCATTCCTGGTTTCAACAGAAGTGTACTTCACAGCCACATATGTACAGTGAAGAAATTATGTGCTGGAAGCCCTCATGGGGCTACTGAGAAAAATGTGTTAAAAATCTACCAGCAAATTAAAGGAGAGCCTGGGATGATGTTATGATGTTTTGCTTCTGTGAGTCCCTACCTTCTCCTAATTTGGTCCCTTTGCATTAGACTCTGTTTTGTCTCTCTTGCGTTAGCAACTAGGCCCCTTTACATGAAATCAATCTTGTTCTAAAAAGAAAACAACAAAAAAAGAATCATGAAATATTGATGAAGAGCAACTACTGCTACTTGTGGAAAAATGCAGAAAAACATAGCATTTCTTTCACGACTTCTAGGAGACTATTATGGACTACTAAGGTCATATAATATTTAGGTGGGGTGAGAAGCTTTAACATTAGTTAACATCTCTCCCGTATATAATTGATACAGAAGTTGAGCATTAGGCACTCACATAGGTGTGCTGGCAGGAAAATATCCTCCATTGCATTCTGATAGAGAGGCTAGAATTAACTATCCTGAAGTAGACCAAATACTCAGAACATAGACTACTCTGACTGAAGATGAACCAAGGTAGTTCTGGGATTTTAAAAGAGGGGAGTATTTGCTGCCTCTTCAGAGCATATTTTTTGTTCACTACATCTTACTGACAGACAGACTTCTTAATAAAAAACCAACCTTTTCCCATATAGGAGAAAGTGGGGTAGGCTGCTGACACGGAAGAACTCCCCTGTTATCACAGCTAGTATATTTTGCTTTGACTATGTTCCTTTTCACCTTATCAGTTAAGAGTTTAAGTAAATGTAGAATGTGAATCCCTGCTATGAAGCAGACACACACAAAAGATTAAGAAAAATAATGATCATTGTAGTACAAGCATTTTTAACAAAGGATTGTATGCAGAGAGGTGAAAAGGAAGCAAACTGTGGCACTTTGTGGTGAAGATAGTGTGGTAATGACAAGATCTATCAGTGAGAAGGTGAAAGTTGTACCAATTTAAGTTTTCGATACCTGTCTTTGATTTGCGTGAGAAATATCACTCATGCTGTGACTTTCACAGCTTCCCAAGGGATACTTTTGTGTATGGCACATCTTCCATCATCCCTGGCATAAGAGACTTCTCGTGAGCAAAGATGTAAGGTTGCTCAGCACAACCAAAGATTATATAAACCAGTTACACTCCAGAGGAACAGTGTGGTTCCTTGCATTGTCTGTGAAAAATCTGAGCATCTCTTTCACAAACAAAAGATCACTAACCATTCTGTGCAAGCAGGAACCATGAGGCTGCGAGTTCTGGTCCGGGTTTTGTTTGTTTGTCTGTTTGTGGTTTTCCTATCTATGGGTTTTCCTATCTATGGGATCCTATGATCCAGATCAAAAACTCCTGCAAGGCTCCCTTGAGATGCATCTCCGAAATGTGAAGAAATGTAGTTTGAGATGAGTGTCTTTATCGACTGGGAGGCTGGGTTAACTTCAGTGGAAGCTGATGGCAGAGTACAATAAAAAGGATGAAATAAATTTTGGGGGTACAAACTGTCATAAAACCCAGTGGAAATCGCATGGACCCTACAAGGCTCTTCAAGGTGCAAGCACAATTTCAAACCTTTCCCACCTCCCTAAACGTGGTGATTTTGAGTCCAATGCCAATGCTAGTACAAACTCTCTTCCTAACATGTAAAAATGTTTACACAGAAACATTTGGAAACAAAATCCAAGTAGTCTTTGAAACATGAATAAGTAAATCACATCAATCCCCTTCTGCTCAGTTACAAATCACGTATTCTGTATTGAGACATTGGGTTTTAAGGTAACATAACTAACTGACTTCAGATGTCACCTTTCACTGCTTCAGGTGACTCTTGTCTGTGTAAAAAAAAAACACCTGAATTATAACTGATGCATGCAAGGCTGCCCTTTGACTCACTTGGCTGTTTGCCTGAAAGCCTGAGGGTGGATAAACATATGTTAAAATAAAATAGTTTAAAAGAATATCTGCCTGTTATTAGAAATAAGTTAGATTTACATCTCATGGTATTACAAGTATAAGTTTACCACCACTATATTCATTGTTTTCAAAGTCAATCTAATACTCTATATCACTTATTATTGTTTAAATAGAATTTGCTTTTTAAAATTATTTTGGCTATTTTTCTTAAAGTAATGCACTTTGGTATCAGAAAATAATATTTCCAGAAAGCATGCACTGCTGTTTAATTATTCTATTGTATCTCTAACACATGATCATTTTACAAGCCATCTTCCTCCTCAATAAGCTGACAGAGTAATGGGAGAATTTATTGAAAATAGCAACATCATTCAGTGTTGCATGAGACACTGTGGTGGAACAGGTGACCTACTATAATCTCTAAACTTAGGGGAATGGAAACTCTTAAAACACAATGTAACCAAACCTGAGCTCTATTTAATTAACAGTTCATAAAGGCCAGAAACTTTTTGAAATAAATTACTATTTAATTCATCTTTTTTTATGGTAAGGTTGTAAATCTTAATGAAAAAGAATGATAAAGCATTCAGTTTAAAAAACGAGCTAGATGAATAGAGTTTACATTGTTTCACTCATAGATTGCACATCTGATTAGAAGTAGGCACACTGGGTTCAGTTCAGTATCTGCAGCATTTTAAGAGACATTGAAGTAGATTCAAGTACCTTAACGCCTTAAGAAACCAGGAAACTGACTTTAGAATTCCTTTTCATACAGCTCACAATTTTAATATGCCCTAACACGCTGTAGAGTTCCTCTTCTATAAGCTCACATAGTCACACAGGAAAAAGATTCAATCACGCATAGCGAAAATGTCAGTCTGTGCTGTTCGGTGAATTCACCAGAATTACATTTCTCCTTAGTAGAACGATATGTTAGGCAATACTTTTGAGGTAACTTTGTGATATTATTAAAATAATAGTGAAATTATAGAATTATTCTAAGTGCCAGTGTGTTTTCTACCATCTGCCAAATCATTAAATCAAATGTGAAATATTTGTACAAGAAAAAGACGTGATCTTTCTGTTGGTGTCAAGAGACAGCTCCCTGTTGATGTTCTCAGCATCTCTGCTTTATAGTAACAAAAGGGGAAAAGGTATACCTTGTGTAAGAGCTAGTATTTACTATCATCATTTTTGTACAGAATTGAGATCAGATGGCAAGAGTCATTACTAAAATCACATATTTTAAAAAAAAAAGATTTTAAAGTAAGTATGTATTTCTATGATTAGGAACAAATTTTAGAAGATGAGAAGAAATATCTGTAAGGTTATTTCAGTCAGATATTAAATGCTCCAGATCTTTGCTAGTTTATTGTTCAAATCTGAAGTGCCATTGGATGTGTCAATAATGCATAGAAATTCTTTTTTATTCTAAAGGAACTAAGAGATTGTCCTCTGTAACATGTTACTTGGTGTGACCTAAGCTCCACGAGCAGGTTTGCTCTTCTTACCTAAGCCAAGAACTACAGGGCCTGAGCAATTTTAAATAGTTTCCTTTTGTTTAGTAAACTTTTAATCAGATCCTTGGATCAGAACATTATGGTAATAGTCACCACCTGCCTTCTCAAATGAAGAAATGGATTATAAGAAGTGAGTTTGGATGTGTGCTGGTTTTCAGTGGATCTTACCGGTTTATGAAATCTCAAGGGTTTAAACTGCAAATTGCAAGGTCTTTCCCAGAATTCATCTGGATTTTATTTGCCATAGAGTAACTTCAAGGGATAGCAACTAAAAGGACATTTTTTCTGTTTATTTTTGTTTTGTCTTTCACTTTCCCAAGTATAAGATTGTATCATGGAAATTAGAGAGAAACATTTTCCCTGCATTATCCACTTGACAGTACTTAGTCTTTATTTCAGCTGTTTCCTTGCATTATAGCAAATTGTTTCCTCAGTGGTGGGGATTTTTTAACTGTTTTTTCCACAGCAACAAAGGCAGCAAAGATATTTAAAAACAAAGGAAAATCTGATTGCCACAAAACCACAGAAGGTTTATAAATTGTTAACAGTATTGCAGACACCTAAACTCCAATCCCTCCCAAAGCCCCTAGTCTAGCTCTTAAAATGGCAAATGGAAAGTGTTGACTTTGTTGGAAATTTATGGAGCATACTGACTGCTGCAAAGTCTACCTCATTAGTAAAGGGATAGGCAGACATGTTTAAAAGGGTTTTTCCAGCCTGAGAATGGAGAAATAAATTCCATGAAGATATAGAGAAAAATACTTCAACAAATATGCTGCTAAAAACCTCATGTGTGACTAGGGCTTTCAAAATGTCAGACTTCACCTATGAATTACAAAATCATATTATGTAATTTGCGTCATTTTATGAGCAGTGAGAAGGACACAACACATTTACTGCTCTGAATATTTACTGCAGAGGCAGTTTCTGGATACTTTAAGGCGCTCTGTGCACTTCTGCTGCATTTTGTGCTCTCTTTGGTATGGGAAGAGACACTGGAAATTTTCCCAAATAGAAGATGCCTCATTTACATTTAAAGGTGTCACATCACCATAATCAGATTTAATCTCTGTTTTGTCTTAAGTTCACACTTCTTGAAAAATGCTGAATGTGTGACAGACACACATTTTGTCTACTGCTCTTAAAATATTCTGTCTGTCTATGAAATTCCAGTAAAACTGTCTTTGCAGTAGGCTTTTGGTGAAAAAGAAAAATCATATATAAAAATTTACAGTACTTAATTTCAATTGTTAGCACTGCCAAAGCACAGAGAAAAGCAGCAGATTTTGGCCTGGCCATAAGTCACAGAGAGATTGTTTTTGTTAAAGAAGTCTGCAAGCAATCATCAAAATCAATTGGTAGCTGTATGAACAGTTTACATTTATCCATAATAGAAATTCCTGATGTTTGCTTGACAAGTTTAAATACCTAAACACGTTTGCATTCATATGAGACTCTTTGTTTCCATCAGCAGAAGGAGAAACAGACTAGATACTTTAAATTTCTTCAAACTATATAAACAAGAAATGTTTAAACTAATCTAAGAGGTGAATCCAGTAAAAAAAAAAAAAAAAGTAATCAAGAAAATGTTGAATTAAGCCCCTGCTTAAAATAGAACCCTGGGAGAAAAAAGTCAACTAAACATCCTTTTTTCCCAGTGACCCACAGTGGGACTGCTGTCAATATCCTTGTTGGATACAACTTACTGCATGGGAACTTGCCCAGGAGGTATCTATTATTTCTGTGATGAATATAACAAAACCCAAGTAGAGAATGTTCATGAAAACATCCTACTGCAAGACAATAATAAAAATTATTACTTTGTGAACTTTTGTTTGTTGTAAACTGAATGCTGTGAGCTCCTTTCTGAATATACGCAGAGTGAAAGAGCTGAATACAGGAATGTTCTTCAATCAATCTGTTATTTTCTCTTTTCTCTAGTTCATATTTTAATCTTCTATCTGTACGAGAAAACTTCTCTGTGGCATATAGCTAACTAGTCTTAAAATACAGAAGATAATAGTCATCAATCAGTCACACAGATATGAAATAGAAGCAAACATGAAGGTGAAAACATATGTCAAAAAGAAAGTGAGAAGGAAAAATAGTGATAAATATTATTTCATTAAATATATCTGCTTCTTCAGGAAAGGCTTTTACTTCAGGTAGCAGGGAAGGCTGGAAAGGTCAGTCTTTTGGAGCAGGGTGGTCTTTTAACATAACTGCTGGATTAAATGCATAAAAATTACAACTAGAATTAATAGTTCAATTTAAAGAGGTATAGAAACTTCTGACATTTTTCCAATTATTGTCATAACATTTAGTGGTTGTTTACGTTTGTCTCCTAAATGTATATTTATGTGTATTAAAGGTGTAAACTCATGGGCTATACCTCCTTGTACCTTCATTTGTCTTGTTTTGCAGTATTTATCTACAGTGCATGAGATAAAGCCAGTCAGGCACAGGGGAAAAAAAGAGATTTGATGAGTTCATTCTGTAATATTCAATCAGAAGATGAGAAATTGCATCTAGTGTCCTTTTATTCATTTAATCCCTGTAAAATTCATTTCTATACTCAGTGGAGTATTTTGTTTGTGTTTTCTATAGGACCCTGTGGGAGAATCTATCCATCATCCAAACCCACATACAACACATAATCTAGATAAACACGAGTTGAATTCACCAGAAGCTTTGCCAGCAATACAATAAAATATAATGACACTTCTTCTCATACAGTTGCCATGTCCTATGTGTTTTGCCCTTATAATTTACCTTCTGGGGAAAGTAATGTGTGATAAACTTGTTGCAGGTGGTAATAAATTAGTAAAAGCAGAACCAATTCAGAGCGGCCATATCCGCCCATCTCAAGCACAGATGTTCTGCAAAAGATTTAGAGACTGTTTTGCAGGCACTCAGCCTCTGAGGTGAATTAGTTGCATGCTTACAGGGAAAAATGGAAACAGTCCTTTTCTGCATAATGCTCCCTTGATTTTTTGTTTTTTCCTTCCTCCACACCCCTCCCACTCAAAGCCTCTCTCACGCACAGCATGTCGCTGGGCATAGATCAAAAGTAGTTTTTAATGTGCAGTACAATATTGCTCCTGTTGCATTATTATTTTCCTTTAAAGCATCTCATGGTATCTTTACTGGGACTTACTGGAACACTAATAATTTCGGTAATTGTTCTAAGTCATCAGAAAGTATTCACTATTTTTTCTAAGAACTTACTAGATGAGAGAGGCATAATTTCTGTGGTCTGAAGGGCTTGTTGGTCTGTCAAGTTACGCTTATCCTAACATAACTAGGATTTGAGGCACAGGTAAGGGTCACCTCTCTGTTACCATAATTAATTCCCAATACTTAACTCCTTTGCTTAAGGAGGACCTCTGTCAGTATGATTTTTGAGAATGGTAGCTATTCTAGAGATGATGCCGCACAGCCTTGTCAATCTTACTGGTGTTTACTACAGAATTCTTTTCCTTGACACTGGCCTTTAATCTCAGAAATCTCATTTAGAATCCAAACAGACTGAGAAAGGTCCGTCTGGGCTCTCCTATGACAGCTGAAAAAGGTTATATGTAATGTAGTCGGATAGGTTCAGCAAAGCTGTCTCTCTCTAAATTCAAATAATTAATCTTTTCCAGATTGGCAGTAATTCAATATTGAGTACATAGAAACTAAGCTTTGATATTCATGTAGCTCCTCAACACTTCAGGATAATATATTACCCAGTTCAGGAGCACTGAAGACAAATGTTTCAGTCCTTGCAGTGTTATTTCCCTCAATTGTCATATCTTTAAACTAAAAATATAATGGTGACAGATAATGCTCATAACTTGATGACAAACTTGCCTCCCAATGCCAATGACACTTCTATTAGCGGCAGATGGAAGTCTTGCTGATCAGGTGATTAAAGGCTACACTTAAAACCTATTAAACAGCCAGGGCGACTTGACAGGAGTAACAGCCCCCAAGAACCGGGAGACTCCGTGAGTACCTTTTTTTTGTATAAGCTCTCAGAGGGCCCTGTACCATAACACAGACTAAAGGAAACTCCTAAGGAGGCTGATCTTATTTTACTGTATGATATAGTTATAAATGAAGGCTGTGGAACTATACAGGTGTTTTAAGTGCCTTCTACCTCTCTTTTGGCACTTTAGATCTTCACTGAGACAGAGAGGAATTTTCGAGGAACTTCATGGCTGTGTACTAACTTCCCTAACTGCAGCATGAAGTCCAATGTTACCAAGTATTCACTAGAGGTGATTTTCAAACATCATGATGATTGTTAACACCTAGCTATGATCTTTAATGACAGAAGCACCAAAATCAAATAACCAACACAAACAGAACTGAAAATTATTACATTACTTCCTGATCTGATGATTTAAAATGCCCACAGCTCATAATAGATTTACAGAGGGGCCAACAAAGCCTGTAAATACAAACCTTGCTCTTGTAAGACCTCCCAGTGTAAGCACACACAGTACCACCCATTCTGCTGCTTGATTTGTAATTGTTAATACTCCACAGGCTAAGAACCACAGCTCTAGAACATGCCAAAAGATTTACCATGACACTTGGGAGACACAAACGAATGAAGAACACACTTGCTTTGGGAACATAGAAGCCTTTCTTGATGAGGGTCTGTGTCCTCTGCTTCCCAGAGCACCAGTACAGTTCTGTATGGAGGCAATCTGTCACACCTGTATGTGCAGAACAGTCTCTCTATTGGTTTATCCTGCCTTTTGCAGCTCAAATATTATTCCCTTCCACAACATGCCAAAATGAGAGGAAGACCACTTTGCATTTGAGCCGGTTCACCAAACACCAGAGGATGGATTTTGTCTGTGCTTTGGTTTTCAGTAGCATGACATGCTGTGGTAGTCCATAAAGACTGGTATTTATTGAGCTGTGCCCTGATAAATGTCTGCTTGTTAAGCATCATGAGTAATGAATGTCCCCGATGCATTACACTTTGCTGTGTGCACTCCTGGATGCTTCGGTGGTGAAGGGACCCTGACTCCTCATTTCACATCAGCTCTAGGAATGCCTGGGATTCACTCTTTAATTTGGAAAAACCTGTAGACTGTTTAAACCGGCTTTTAAAATGGTGAGTGACAGAGAATATATCACAGTCCTTGGATAACTGCTGGTGCCAATAACAACCCTAGTTTTATTTTAGTCTGAGCTATTTTAACTTTGATGTCGGCTGTCCACATCTGTTGCCTCCTACCTGATACTTGCCCATAGCTTGCTGGCAGCATGTACAGATGTGAACTGGTACTTGCAAGTAAGACATTCCTACATGTTTCCTCTTGCTTAATACTTTCCTACTCTGCTGTATCTGACAATGTTGTCATATTCCCATTCACTGTTATTTAAGTAATCATATCCTCAATCAGGCTTAAATCACTGTCCCTTTCTTCTGGGCTGGAATGGTCTGTAAGTTCAAAGGGAGCCCAATTCTAGGCAAACCTCTAATTTCCTAGTCATTCTGGTGGTGACTACACATGGTGTGTCCTCACAATTGGAAAGCTGACAGGAGCAGCTTCCAGTACAGGGATATTTCTGAGGTACAGCTGACAGAGATAAGCACATAAAAAGTAGCTGGCCATGGGTTGCAGCTTCTGCTGAGTTGTGAAGGCAGTGGGAGCTGAGACCCTTCACCTCACAGAGAAAAAATTACTTTTCCCTGTGCTGTAGGAGTGGGAACCAAACTGCTCTCCTGCCCTGAGCACCAAAACGTCTTGCCCTATGTGATAATGTACACTGATGCCAAAGTTGCACATAATTTACTGCAGCAGACAGCTACAGATTCACAGCTGAACCAAGCTGCAAAGAATCATATTACTGTGCACAGAGGAAATTGTGATATGAATGTGATCTGACACAACTGACAAAACCTGACAGCATGTATCAAGCTAATCATGCAGAGAGCAAATATGGGCAGTTTTCAGAAAACAGGGGGTTTGTCGTTTAGTTATTTTCCAAAATACTGCATAAAAGCCTATTTTTTGACCTTTGGCCCAGTTCACCAAAAGTGATGGAAAAATCTTCTTTGATTTCATGGGCTGTTGGATCAGGGCCAGAGATTGCAGCAGTGTAGCAATTTAGTCTGAAGGGCACTGTCAAAGCCATGCAAAGGCAGAGGGCTAAGGTAGCTGGAGAGATTCAGAACAGAGCTGAGATTCGCAGGGAGAATTATTAATGTGAAGCTTGCAAAGGCCCTTCTCCCACTGCGCATTCCTCTGTTTAGCAAGATCAATCACTCACTTCCACATCAACCAAATTTGTCCAAGATTAGGAAGATAGTAATAATAAATAATTAGCATTTACATCACACATTTCATCTTCAAAGCATCTTATACACATTCACTAATTAATCTTCACAACAGTCGTGTGAGTTAGGGATTTTCGTACCGGTTTTACAGCATTCATTAAGGACTCAAAAAAATCTACAAAGTAAAAAAAAAAAAAAAAGGCAGCAAACTACTCCCTCTCTGACTATATGATTGTTTACTGTAGACCAGTACATAAAAAATGTGGTGTGTCTTGGGAAAACTTCTGTCCCAGCAATTCTTGTATTCTTTAAAAAGTAAATATGTATGTGTCATAACCTCATGTATGAAGCATAAGGTAAAATAATCCTACAATTTTAAGTCTTTGTCATCATAAAAAATATTAAATACATGAATTTTGAAACAATTACACAATTATTTAATCTTTTATGAGTTACTGTGAGCATCAATTATGCTTTCCTGTTACAGATTCCTGAAATACCAAGAGAATCTTTGTAAGTATCTATTAACTATCTATTTGTCAGACGAGTGCTGGGAGCATAAATGCAGTGGTCCTAAGAGACTCTAAAGCAGCTGTGTTTCTCAAAGCAGTTAAAAGGACACATGAAATATCGCTTGTAATATCTTTTATATCCAGTTTTACATTCATTTGGTGAAAAAAGAAGCTGCTAATGGGAAAAGGAGGAAATGTTAATGAATTCTATTCCTTTTTCATAATGCATGTTACTCAGAAACACATCATATCTTCAAATATTTCTAGTTAGCATGCAGTGTCGGGAAGGAGTTACAGTAAAGGATAAAGAATTGCAGAGAACTACAACTGCTCATGACTCCCTACTCCCTATTGTGTGCGGAAATTGGAATAGATCCACTGAAGGAGATGGGTCTCAGCTGATTCACGCCAGGCAAAAATGCAGCGTGCCTTTGTGGTTTATAGACCCTCTTTGTCTCAGACTCCCCAAAAGGCAGCTCTGCACTTTTCCAAATGAAAAAGAGCAGGCTGAGAAACTATTCAATGGAGATCCAGTTTTGCTCTGTGGTTATTTCTCAGATTTCCATTTTACTCACAGCCATGAAAGAAAAGTTAAGTAAGTAGCTCCGTATTTGTTTCAAAAGAGAGAGGATTTTCTTGTACTTCTTCAGGATTTACACAAAGCAAATTACTGTTACCGTAAGGTGAAAATGGTTTCATTCAGCAGGTTAAAAAGCTTCTTTTCTTGCACTGAATGCTAAAAAGAAACAATCTCTTTCTTAAGAAACACAGTGAATGCTATATAATCTTGGTATTCTATTTCTACAGAGACTGCTCATGTGCTTGTTCAAGCTAATAGTTTTCATATTACAAATTACTATAAAGTAAGGCTACAGAAATGAAGGCTTATTCACTGAATAGCTCCATCAGTTCAGGTTGTGTTTGAGACACATTGACTGGGGCAATGTTGATAGAAAAGCTCATTTCTGGATTGAATGTTAACTATCTCCAGAAATATCTAATCCCTTTTGTCACCTGTCCTTTACCAGAAATCATAAAGCTTCATGAATCTGCAGAGTTCTGCAGGTGACCCCTTCTCCCCGCATAGGTTCAAACCTCCAAACCTCTGCTTTCCTGCCCACTGGCCTCACCTTTGGATTTGTGTGTTCCTTGTCTGATGTCTTCTTTCTTAAACTTAGACTGTGATTTACAAAAGAGTTTTTGCAAGCCCTTTTACGTGCCTTTGTTATTGCATTTGCTTTCATTTCGATCACTATGGGCCTGCTACTAACTTTTACCCACTTCCTTCCAATGTTTACCCTTTCTCTGGTCAGTTTGGGATGTTGGGGTTCTTTGTGGGAGGACACAATGTCAACCAAGAGTTCCCCACAATACAATTTCACAGAGTGTTTTACTCAGAAGATGCTCTGGATTATAGTGTGTTGCACATTGCCAGAAGCTGATTAGAAATCACTTGAGTGCAATCTGAATGGCCAATTAAACCCCTGTATCCTATGCCAATCTGATCAGAATAAGAAGTAGAGAACATAAGGGACACAGCTCCCCTAAACCAGATCTCTCTTAGCAGCTTAGCTTCTTTCCGACATCACCACACTCTGTCTGGTTAAAAAATGACATTTGACCACCTGACAACACATACATTTAGTACAGATTGAAGTGCATCCATATATGTACAATATGCATATTTAATATGTGTCATAGTACATGTGATACATACATACGTAGTGTTGCAATTTTTCAGTGCTGTACAAAGAAATTATGTATTCCACTATTCTGAATTACAAAGGCTTTTTAAGGGGATAACCAAACAGGAGAAAATTTAACCCAAACAAGTGGAAAGTGTCAGGAAAGAAAGTTCACTGGACTTTCTGGAACATCTGTCCTGGTGTACAGTACTGTATACTGAAACAGGGGGGATACTTCACTGATAGAAAGAGGCCAGAGATGGAACAGCCAAAATCAATTTGAAAATGTTAAGTGAATTTCACAGAAAACTCCAGAAAATCACCCTGGGCACAGATGCTAACTGTTAAGACAATTACGTACTAACAAAGCCTTCATCTCAAACATTTACTATCACAGATCAAAAAACCACAGCAGCAACAAAACAAAACTGCACACATTTGACCCTTGAGAAAACCTAGCATTGAGCACTCTCTACTTTTAAAAGATGCAAACTTTGGAACCGCACTAGCAGGTGGGACGTATGCCTTTAAGTCCTGGCCAGTTTTCTGCTTGTGCTGTGCCAATTAGAAACATGTAGTTGTGAGAGGTCTTCCTGGTTGTTTTCCCTAGAAACAAGGAGCTATCAGTTCATGCTATGGGATGTGACTGGGTGTGAGAAACTACCAAATCTACTGTTTTCACTTTCTTTGGGGCTCAGGTTGGCAGGAGGGAGCTATAAGAGAGTAAGAGGCTGCTCTCTCTGAAATGAGGAGCCTCCAGCTACCAAACATAGATGTGTTGTGAGTGTAGACTTGTGAAGACGGAGAAGCTGGGCAAACAACCTATAATAAGTCCTCTGTCAAAGCTACTGTTTCATCTGTGTTCCTACGTGTGCTCTCTGCATTAGCACAAAGACCTGTCTGTGTATCGCACTTTGGTATTCAGTGGCATCCCTTGGTAGGTCAGTACCCTCCCATATCAGCTGAATACACTGCTGCACCAAACCTCTTCTCTTTTTCCTTTCTCTGTAAGCAGAACTTCCTTCCAGCCCTCTGTGTAGCTGATGGGGCTCACCAAACAGTAAATCCCTGGTCTTTTTCTCTTCTTGCTTAGGGCATCATGTGCTGGGCAATATTCCTGTCCTTGGGCTCGCAGAGTGTCTGGCAGCAGAACTGAGGAGGGCAAAAATAGAACATCTGCTTTCAGGGCTACCTCCAGTTTCTACGGCAACTCTGCCAAAGTGGCTTCTCCTAACTTCTCTTACTGTTAGTGGCAGGGACAGCTCACATACCTGATAACATCTACAGTCCTGCCTTTCTGGACTCACATGGTCACAGACAAATCTGTCTTTACTCTTACAAGGATGTAAGGTTTAGCAGTCCTGTAAATGTTTTCCCACATGCTTGGTGCAAAAGTCCAAGCTGAGCTCTCTGGGACGTACTGTCCTGCAGCTCCAGGTGTGCTCGGGGAGCAGAGCCAGGCCAGGATTTGTGCAGCCATAACTTTAGACTTAGGTTTAAGCGCTCGTGATTTATCCCCCATGCTTTTGCAACTAAATAAAGCTTATTTCCAAAAGTTCTCCTGGAGAGCATATCACTGTAATTGTACCTATAATCATAATTCTCAAAGATAATGAGCTCCAGGGATTAGATTCTGGGTCTTGTCCACATCAGAACTATATAAAAACACAGTTTTATTATTTTTTTTTAAATTCAGAACTATAAAATTATTCCAGTTTCACTGGAGAAGTTTCACTCCAATTTCACTGGAGAAGAGTTGCAGTGATCCTCAAACACTAGGGAGAAATTAACAACTTTTTGGTGAACTTAGCCTGAGTATGGAGTTTCAAAATCTGGAAAGTGCATGTGGTTTGGCAAATAGTAATTTACAAATTCACTCATTTTTTTCTCTAATTTTTCTCCATTTTGCCAAAGATGTGAATTATATTTCATGTTGTAAAATTTTTTAAGTAAAGCAATTTGGACAGTTTGTATTCAGCAGCAGAATTCATTTTGAACAATAGGGAGGTAATAGAGCAAAAGATGTATAAGGTAAAAACATGTGCGTAACATATGTACCTCTCTGATGTATGCCAAACTAAATTAAAAATCAGACCCTAATTTGCTGTGGGATCTAGACAGCATATTGGTTTGTCCAGATGTTTATAAATGAGAAAAATATATTCTCTATTGTAAGTGTGCATTTTGCAGACTCTGGGAAACTATCATTCAAGTGGTATGCAGTCTCAGTTCCTTAAATACCAACATTCACATTGTTGAGGGCATAGTTTATAAATCCCAAATACAATTGAGGCCCTCTGAGGATTGCTTATTTTACATTAAAGAGACTCAGTGTAAAATGATGAATAGAAGTCTTAATAAATTCCTCTGAGAATACAGATTCTTAAGCTATTCAGTAGGAGCTTGTCAACCTTTCTTCTCAAGTACAACGCAAGCAATAATTTCAGATTGTCCGATATTACTTTTGTATACAACACGATATAGAGAAAACTTTATTTATTTAAATTTTTTTACATTTTATTGATATAGGATATCTGTTGCCCACAATTATTTTGGCATATGACTTTACTGACTCTGTCTTTTACTTCTGCACTGTAACAGAGTCAAGGACTAGAGGACTTGGCAATCCAGTATATTGATGGATATACTCACTAAATGCAATTTTAAAATTTTATTAATAGTTTATCACGCCATAAAAGAACTGTATTCTAGTAAAAAAAACACCAAGCAAACAAAAACCCACAAAAATGCCTAAACAAAACTCAAAACATTTTGAAATACATTTGCAGTGATTTACTCAAGAAGAGAAATTAAGTGCAAAAATTACTCTGCAAATTATTTAGGTAACAATCAATTCACATTTTGTTTTCAGATAATTTCTTGGAGAATAGAAGGAAAAGTAGTTTTATATTGCTTAAATTATTTATTATCCATGTGATTATGTAGTTTTAAGATTGCTAGATTTTGATAAAAAAATAACAAACGTGTAGTTTATAACCAGTAATGTTCACTGAGCATAATGGAAGATGTAAAAATCCTGGCTGCTGTGTAAATCACTAAAAAATTTGACGCAGTGTTTTGAATCTTATGGGCACCTTCACTGTCAAACGGAAGAATAAGTATCCCTAAATGATGTTTAACTAGCATGCAAAGTTTTATATTTGTTAGCACAATGAACTTAATATTTAACAAATTAAATTATTTCACTTATTATGCAACATATCTTAATGCCCTTCTTGCCACAAAAATAGTTACTGTTTAAAAACATTTAAACCAGACAGTTCTTCCCCCCTTTTGTTTAATATTTACCTCTCTATATATTGTGAATAACATACTATCACAGAGATTGGGTTCAGTAACAGTACTGAAGCCGAAAAAAAATATCTGAGTCCTAACTGATCGCTCAAAATTAGAGTAATTAGCAGCAGGGCATTCCTAACTTAAGACCAAGGTCTTGGAATATTTAAAGGCAGCTGATGCTGAGGCCTCTGCTCCGCACATGGTTCGGTCCTGGATCCATCGCTCCCTGGGACTTTTCACAGCTCTGCATCCAGACTTCTGACCTGTCTTTCACATTGTGAGCTCTTTAAAAATGTCACTATTGTTGTGCACTATATTTAGTACTTAGCAGAAAGACAAAATCTTTCTTTGCTATCTTTGGGGCAGTAAAATAAAATAAATAATTGATCCCCTACTTCTGGGGAACAACTTCTTGCTAGAGGGGAGGTTCTCTGTGTCCCCTTTTGACTGTGAGAAGCATCACAGAAAGATTCTGCACCAAGTCACAGTTTCTTTATCATTGCAGAAATATCATGAAAAACTAGCAGGTTTTATCTTGCTAAGAATATCGTAAGTAAGAAGCAGTGTTGACTCAATGCTGACCACAGTAAAAATGCTGAAAGTTCTCAGGCTATTAATAAACCTGAGAATTTCTCAATACCCCTGAATACATTTTCCTACATAGATTATTATGGAACCTCCTGTGTAAAAGAACTGATTTACTAATTGTTTTTCTTCACACAGTTCCTATTAACAACTACACTTTTAATATTTTTCCTGCTATTTTAACCACTATTTATTTTTTTACAACAGTGGAATTCTATGGTCTATTGTGCTATTTCCTGGTAGACCATAAATCCCACCACCGCAAGCATTTCTTACTTTGTCTTCAATTGCCTCTGCTGATCGGCTACATACATGTAAGAGCTCAGTGGAGACTCAGCTCAAAAGAGCAGTGAGTGAAGATACTGAAGTCCTGTAATAAAGCCTTTCCTAACAGTTGTCTGTGTGTTAAGAAGCAAATGAGTAAAACAAAAAAAATAGCAGGAAAAATTCTCCCAAAGCCACCCGATCCACTCACCTGACATTTAATAACTCACACAAAAAGAACATCACTGCTTGTATTTCATCTTCTGTTAATTGGTTATTTTTCCTTCAAGTCTATATGAGGCAAGGAAAGGACACTGTAACAGTTGAAGGAGTCCCTTTTGGACATGCAATGCTCGTACTGTAACACTTGCATTGGCATCAATGGGACTGTCCGCTGTCAGTGGACAGCACCCTGGAATTTCTCGTTGAGTTTAATCAGAGCAGAATGCTGTTTTCTATGTGCCTTAGTGTTTCCATGTGAAGGTAAGGGATTATTTTAGAAAATTAAGAATTGTTTCTTGAGACATTATAAAAAATTGAATATAAATGGAAAAAACAGTTACATAGGAAAAATAATATTATAAAAATAGGTCTGAAAGAACTGCGGTCTAGTGCATTATTCATATGGCTTCAATATTCTCAAGCTGTAATTCTTATTTGATATTATTAACTGCTTAAAGATTTAGATGTAAGCATCACAAGCTTAACGAGAAGCAATATTTTTCCTTAAATTAGAATTAACTTGATTTCTCTGAAGAGTGTTTAATAGCAGCATAGACAAGGAGTATGCCTGGCCCTCCAAAGCTAGGAACTTTATGAATTGTATTAGTATTAAACTTCTGATTACAGTGTAATTGGTGAGTATTTGAAGAGTTCTCAATGGCAAGTCGGATCTGAAGGGTATAGATCTAATTCTCTATAAAATCTGTTCCTCTTTCTCTCTGAGACAAATACATTCTCCTTCACATAAAGGATTATTGGATTCTTTAACATAATAAGTATCAACTTACAACGGACTAGCTTGGCATTGTTCCTGCTACTGTCCTCCAGTCTAAGAACAGAAAAGTAACTCCTTGCCAGAAAGCACTCAGAAAAAATATTAAATGATCACCCCTTCTCCCTTTGGTGCACTAGGGAACAGGCTTGGACAATGCCGAAGTATCCAAGTGTACATTATCCAGATTAAGTTATAAGATTTGTGTAAGTTGATCATGCAAAGAAGATACGCTGAAGTGAAGACATGTCTTACAGTGTAAATATTGTGTATTTTTATATGGATAACAGAGTCTAAAGACATTAAATATTGAAATGTCATCCCAAAACATAACATTTTGAGAAAGGAACACAGTTAGTGGCTAGCTTGCTTCTACCTAGAATCATTGCTATTAGTGGTAAACTACATTATTTATTAAACAACTTTTTTTCCCCCGCTCTTAATTCCCCAAGAAGGAAGACAATAACCCATTATTTAAGTATTTTTTTCCTTGGTATTTACTGAGATTTAATATTTATACTCAAAAAAAAAATGTGTGTGAGAGAATAAGATTCATATCTCCCAAAGGTTCAATATTCTCTCAAATGATGTAATTGCTATCAAATCATGATATCACCTGTCTCACCAAATTAACAGTAAATAATAAACTTGTACTCATCAGCATTGTAACTTGTGAAAAACAGATCATGTTTATCTATCTCAGAGCAATGTTGACCTTTTAGTACCATAACAGTTTTGACTCCTGTTCAGCTAATTACACATATTCTAATTTTTACTTTTTTATATCAGTCATTGTAAATACTAGGCATAGATATATATTTTACAGGAACAGGTGAAAGGCAATGTATCTAGGCAGAAACAACTGAGAAGCTTCAAACTGTGGTTAACATTTTCAGCTGGCTACTATAAAAGCTGCCAGCACATACTTTCCTGTGTGTGTGTGAAGCCCCAGGAAGCGAAGCTCTGTGACACCATTTGAGGGGGCAGCACAGCAGGGCTTGAGGACAGGAATAAACAGCCAAGAGGGTGTCTTTTGAACACAGTCACAGTCATGCCTTCTACCATTACCACAGTGAGAGAACAGCTTGGGGAAAGTCTTTGGCTGAAGCAGGAGAAGGACAGATAATTCCCCTGGGGAAAGCAAGAATGAATGAAGCAGAATATAATCCCAGAAATACTGGAGAGGTGAAATTTAGCTAGCACTCATTTAACCCTTTAGTAGCCCATCATTTGAGACTGAGGTTTCAGATCAGGATGCGTCAGGGTTCTGAACTTTACCTCCCAAATTAAACTCTTATTTCTTCACAAGATAGAAATAGAAGCATAGGATAGTTTTGGTTGGAGAAGACCTTTAAGATCATCAAGTTAACCATCAACCCAGCCCTACCAAGTCAGCTGCTAAAACATGGCCCTAAGCATGACATTTACTCATCTTAAGTTTCTCCTAACATCGAATTTCAGCCTCCCCTGTTGCAACTTGAAGCCATTTCCTCTCATCCTATCACTTATTACTTGGGAGAAGAGACCAACCCTCAGCTCACTACAACCTCCTTTCAGGTAGCTGTAGAGAGCCATAAGGTCTCCCCTCTGCCTCTTTGTCTTCAGATTAAACAACCTCAGTTCTTGATCTTCCAGCCTAGGCCATTCTATGATTCTCTGATTCTCTCAGCTACTCCTCCTAACACTTGTGCTCTAGACCCTTCACCAGCTTTGTTGCACTTCCCTGGACACTCTCCAGCACCTCAATGCCTTTCTTGTAGTGAGAGGCCCAAAACTGAACACAGGATTCAAGGTGCAGCCCCCCCCAGTGCCAGGTACAGGGCACTTCCCTCGTCCTGCTGGTCACACCGTTCCTGATACAAGCCTTGTTGGCCACTGGGGCACACTGCTGGCGTGTATTCAGCTGGCTGTCCACCAACACCCCTGGTTAAATAGCTTAAATTGTCTCATCTTCTGTGTCATTTAAAAGTGTTAGAATCTTCATAACTATTTTCACAGCTGCTTTGTGAGAAAGTCAAACACTAAAATATATACATACATATATATATATCTCTTAAACTTTTATGTAGGTCCTTACCTAGCAGCTTCTGTAAAGGAATGTTCATGAATCTATGAGCTATATTTAGCACTCTTAAGCCAATTTCCTCACGTCTTTTAGGGCTGCAGAGAACCACCTGTGTGACTGTGGCAGTAAACCAGAAAACAACTGCATGATTTACACCCACTAGTTTCCTATAAGCTGTGGGAGTGTAACCTTAACCACCATCTTCTTGCACAAAAGATCCTGAGAACCACTTTTCCCTGCACTCCCCTGCCTCAGACAAACAAAATGAATGTAATATTTAATTACTTCCGGCCTCCACATTCTCAAAGCCTAACAGGGATAGTATCTCTTTAAGAAAGCAACTACTATTTTTCATGCAACTTCAGAAATGCTAAGAGTCAGGAATTTTTGTGGTATGGCAAGAGCCTGTGTAGCGTCAGCTCTATAAACAAAGTTACACACCTAAAACTCAGCAGAAATAGGGCAATGAGACATCTGAAGTGTTTGTTGTGCTATGGTCAGTCTTATTGCAGAATCCTGTTCTAGAGCTGAAATAGTGAACTGCTACATCAGGCTTTTTAAACATCCATCTCTGCTAAAGAATTTGTTTGTGGCATGTTACTTGCATTAGGCAAGAATTCATTTTATACACAGTTAGAAATCTGAGTGGAAGAATTTATGAAGCATTATAGTATTTAGTAAGTTAAAACCCCCTGTAAACAGTTTCTTTAGGAGAACAAATACAGCAAAACTAAAATATCAAAAAAGATAAATCATGCAGGGAACTAATTTCACTGCTGAAGTAACATTCAAGATAAATATTTTATAAACACTTCTCAAAATCCCAAACTTCTATAAAATGACAGGTCATAGACATGTACAGGCCAGGTTGGATGCTCGGGGTACTTTCCTTTCAGACTTTGGGCTCCAGCTAGGTGTGCACACAGCGTCCCTCAGCTAATGCCAAAAAGCCCTCTTGTTACTACTCTCTTCTAGGGGGAAATCTTCTCCCAGGGATACAGAAGGGATCAGCAGTTTGTCTCCTGATTTGCTAGATAAAATTTCACTCATGAGTCTCTAAAATAATTTTCTCTTAAAAGATTCCAGTTGGCAGATTAACCTGTTAGCAAATACCTAAAATTAGAAAGAGCAAAGGACCTGCCTGCGAATATATCACTCTGCCTTTTGACCGTATCTAGTAAAAGGAGATGCTTTTTAACACCACAAGATCCTGGAAATATGTTAAAATTTGCTTTCCATATCCACCAGATTGTAATTTTGCAAAACTACATTCTTATACGCCTCATCCATGCAAATAACTGAGGACAATCTGTCACTTGAGAAGTTCTTGCACTCTTTCTCATTAGGGGCCTGAAAAGTACTGCAAAAACTAACGTTCTTCATAAGCAGTTTTTATCAGAATCAAAGCTATGTAGACCCTATTCATTGCAAGCAGATTCAGCACACAGGGTGGCTTAAACCATCCGCAGTTGTCTTCAACATTTCTCAGCAGTTTCAACTATGGCATTTTATGTGCTTTTATCTCCTCTGATTCTCCACCTGGAGTACTTCCTTAGTTCATTTTACTCCAGCACCATGTGTTCCCAGCAATTGTCGCGAGTCAGATTCTGTCTCATTCAGTGCCTGTGCCCCAGCCCACCAGCCCAGCTAAGCACAAGCTCCCGTCTTAACAGAACAACTGGTTCCACCTGGCTCTCGCTGGGGACCCTTGGAGGTACCTGCTGCCCACGGGGCCGGCTGGCTACGGGCACACTGCACCCTCTGTGACACGCTGCAGCTGTTGGTGGGAAGAGCATGGCTCGAGGATCCCTGTCCATGGGGGGAAACATCCCCAGCACTTTCTGCGGGCAGTGAAGCTCTGCTGCCCTGCTCTTACCTGGCAGCTGGTAACCCAGAAAGTCACAGCTCTTACTAGTGTGAGATAAGTTAGGTGCTATTACAGGGAAAGAAAGAAAAAGCTGTGTCTCTTTCTTCAAGGTTACTAAACCAAGTCTGCCTAGCTAGACTAGGGTGTGATATTTCAATTTAGGAAGTCTTAAGAAAGCTATATCTACTTAAAGTGTTTGACCTTTGGTTCTCTCCCATCCCTCTGCACAGGTCAGTGTTTAAATAATATCTTACAACCAAGTGCAATAATCTAACTCTTTTTCTGTTCTCCTTGCTGTGTGTAGAAATAGAAAGTTGATTCATCCAGCCCAAGACAGCTTAGTATTTTTTTTTCCTGAGATTGTACTATTTTGATTCCTCTCGCCCTTTTCCTACCAGGTATAAGATTTCTACCGGAGAAGGTCACATGTGGAGCATCTCATAGTTATTTCTTTGCTGACAGGGAGATTTGGTGGGAGAAAGGACGGGTGGACACAGCGACGGGGTGAATGATAGCTGCTAGGTGTATCTTATCACACCTGGGCTCTACCAGTACAAAACAAAACCATTATGCCAAGAGTAACATGAACGTGGAAGATGGTGATGTCTGTCATATCCTGCAACCTGATTTCTTCTTTGATGTGTTTTTGGCGAGCTCTCGGTGTTCCATCTCACAAGACAACTCTCACGCCTTATCTTACACTCTCCCTCTCATTCGTTTCTACCCATGAACTGCTCCCTCAGGGGGCAGAGATGTTGGGTTCTTTGTTTTTCATCAGCGACAAAGGTTTTTGTCACAGAGCTGTTCCCTGTGTTTTCTCCACAGAACAGTTTTCCCTAGATTCTGATTGTGATCCACAATGCTTGCTTCAGCTAAGCAATTCTAGAGGTGTGTGTTAGGCTGCAGCTTTCTCTCAGTGGTGATTTCCTGCCTGTAATTTACTCACTGCAACAGAAATTATCATTATATGGAATAGTATTGCCAGGATATAATTGTGCTTTATTGCTGAGAAAATTTAAGTAAGTTCATGCCACTTGGGCAAGAGAAAGATATGCACATAACACAAGACTTCAGAGATTTTATAAAAATTCTTCAAGCAGATTTTTTTTTAATTATTAAAATCATACAAGAAGGAAAAAAAAAGGAAAGGGAGAGAGGAAAGAGTAACATGCTAAAAAGGTATGTTCCTAGTATTGGTCAGACCTCATTCTTCCTTTTAACATTTCTATTTTGTGTTTGTAGCATTAGGTCTTCATTAAGTTACATGGATTTGTTATGAAGGTCAGGTCATATGTTATCATTGTAAACAGCTGTGCTTGAACAGCAGTTGGTGTTTATAACTAATGGATATGTTATTACAGTAAGATATGTGCTTAAAATGTAACTGCACTATTTTTTCTTTAAAAGCACATCTCTCATGCTGGAATCTAATTCTGTACCTTTAGTTCTAACTAAATCTTTGCTATTCCAAAGATCAAGCACTTAATACTCACAAACTGCTTTTCAAAATATTAGTGTCAGGAGCCAAGTAAATGGTTTTCTGCAATTCACAGACTCTCATAAAAATCTAAGTTTTCCAAAGCTCCTTTTCTGATGTTCACAATCAATCCGGCAGCTTTTTTGCTTATCTGCTTTTGTTAAAATTATGTGTGGTAAGTTTTATCTTTCTAACTCGCTCTGGCTGCAGTGGGGAGAGAACCACCTGACACAAGCTTTCTAGTCAGCGATGAACAACTAATGCGCAGCTTCAACTTGCAGGGTCCTTGTAACGTTTTGTGTCTTGAAAATGTGAGAGCCCTGTTTCCACAAGGCTGCATGTTTAAGGAACATTTTCTTTAGTCTGTTAGAGGTCTCAGCTTCTGTTACAGAGCTGCACTTAATGATTAAGAGACAGTATCTTTGAGGTAATCCATGTTCAACGAGCATGCTAAGAGTAGCTGAAAATGGCGGAGATCATCTTATAGCACTGTGGAGAATACCCTCATATGCAAGATAATAAGTAATGGGAATTTACCACTAAAATACACAGTATTTAAAAGAACGTGCTGATTTGAAAACAGTTGTTTGATCGATTTAAGCAGTCTCAGAGCAGTCCTTGGTTTCTGCACAGTGTTGTACAGTGCATGGCCATGCTTTGTAAATTGTGTTCTTCTTACAATCAATACGATAGAAAGTACAACCTGCAAGAACAGTGAAACAAATTTACTTGTAAATGTCTTGGTGAAACTTGAATTCATCTTTCAGTTTTAATACCCCGTTTTGCACTGAAATAATCAGCAAATCTCACGTTAAAACATTAGGCCTTCCCCAAGCTAAAGAAAAGCTAGGGAAATTATTCACAAGTGTTTGCATGAATTCTAAATTGCTTTTCTATTCAAAAGTGTTCACACCCCTCCTGGTGATTAATCCATGAACATTTGTGCTAATGGACATCTGCCCACACAAATGTTTGGCTTTTCAGAAAGTGACAACTTATTTTATTTGCAAATAAGGTATTCGTGCCCCAATAGGGCACTCACCATCATCCAGTCAAAGAGTAGGAACAGTGCCATGTGATTTAGGTTACTAATCTTATATAATGAGTTGTGAACAGGAAAAGATATCGTGGAATTAACAGTTGAGGAATAGCACATGAGTAGAAATGTGCTCTGGCTGGGCATTTGGCACTCCAAAGAACTAAAAAAAAACAATAAGGATGTTGTGAAAATGAGAAAAGGGCTGCATCAGATAAAATCTGATTATACTAATCAGTATAACCTGTTATTGCTGTACTATTATAGCCTGGTTCCAGCCAGGTTTGAAACTTGATGGCTTGAAGTTTTAGAAGAAAATGTAAGAAAAAAAAGATTCCTGAAGCATATATCCAAAGCAAGGAACCAAAGAATTGATGTACCTGGGTGCACACCTAGTATTCCCTTGTATGCTATCAGGCACATTACTGAAACTCTGAGCTGAACTTACCAAGCTACTAATAGTTATTACTGGGTTCAGAGAGGCAACCACAAGCCAACGTATGTCTTACAGCTTTTGCCCTCAGAAGCAAGCTGGAAGTGTTAGGAAAGTGGGCTTCTGAGGGTTTTTTTTGTTTATTTGTTTGCAAGCTTGTCAATATCATAGAGCTGTTTTCTTAGCTATTGATTTTTCAGGTGTCAGTCTTCAGTATTTAACCAACAGCTTCAGGTAAGTGCTCTTGTCATCCAACTGACAGCTGGGACATAGGACAACTGTATTAAGAGTATTCCTTTTTTTCCCCTACCAAAAACATAGCAGACCTGAATCTTTGCAGCTTCTTGTTTCAATTAAGAGAAGGAAATGGATTCAGATCTCTCTCAGCACAGTGGAAATGGCTATTTAATTTGCCACCTTTCCTTCGGCAGGGTCTCTTGTAAGATGCAGCATTTAAGACTTCCGGTGGGCATTAGTTGTCTTAAAGAGGTAGAACAAAAGAACACCATCGCCATGATAAGCAGCTGATGTGTTTTAGCTATGTTGTAACTTGAGTGAGACTCTGATAACCAGTAATGTGGACAAAACAAATGCTGATTTGCTCAGAGAAGGTACAACCACTTAAAATGGAAGTAAACTCCACCTACTCAAATACGTTTTTCCTGCTGGATTGTTTGCATGGCAGTATGGGCCAGAAAACTCTCTAGCAAGAAATCTGTCTGTCTCTAAGGAGCTGGCTATCTCGGTTTATACACAGGACAATTCAAACTAACAGACTTATAGAAAAGGGCAAAAGAGCAGCTGCCAGTGTGCCAGTCCAGGGGCACGGGAAACCAGCTGGTGGCCTGCTCTTAGATTTTTCATAGTCTTTGCAAGACAGGAAGATTTTAAGGAAAAACTTGAACAGTAGCATTGGTTGACAGATATCTGCAAAAATTTTCACCTCAGAGTGATGAATAATTATTTGAATGCAACAGCTTAACGCTTACTTGCTCAATAAGATGTAAGAAGCAAGAAACTGGTAATTGCATACTTACATGTGGGAAAATGCAAAGTTGAATTCTTTCTCTGATTCAGTTTGACGCTTGAGTTTGGATTGTTCTAAACAAATCCATGCTCTGTCTAATCTATGGAAAATGACCCTGTCTAGCAGAAGTTTTAGCTTCAATCACTCAACATCTTGGGTGGAAAAAGTATCTTTTTCAGTAACACTTTGTCACAGAACCCTCACCTGTAATTCTGTAAGTATATCCAACAAATAATAGCTTTAATACTTAAAATTCCCCATGATCAGCTGTCAAGGTGCAATTCTTCTATTTTTCCTGAGACATATCACAGCTCTAGCAATTTACATGCTCAAATGGTTGCCTTATAGATATTGTAGTACCTTTTAACTATCTTCTTGATTGCTTTCATATGTTGGGAAAGGTCACACCTATTCGGTGTTTGAATGGGCAAACTCCCAAGAACCCTGATAGAGAGTAAATTGTGGTGATCCAGTAACCAGCGCTTGCACCCTATGGCTGCCCCTCAGCAAGAGCTGGTAAGTAGAATTTTCCATTCCACAATCTTGACAGTTTGTGGTCTCTACTGCTCCTGCAGTGTTCTCTGTTATTGTTAAGATATTAGCTGTAATACCTTAATCAAACTTCTGTTGAGAAATTACAGCAGGCCTAATTCTGCCCATGTAAAAATAGTCAAACCAACTTCAGTGGAAACAGAATGAAATTATAAGCCATTATAAACCAACCAGTTCCTGCATAACTTCATTTTGATGAATAGTCTTTGCTTTTTGTCCTCAGTCATTGATAGTGTTATGTCTCTTTAAATGGCTCACATCTTCTGCCCTAGAGGTAATTGCAATTGTGTGATAGATGAAGTTGTCTCTGCCGTGTACAGCATATGACATGCTTACATCATTGCGTGAGAAGTTCTAGGTGATTATATCACCATCACTACTTCTATTGTGGACACAATGTCCTCCCAGTCTGCATCAGCCCTGTTAGCTCAATTTCAGCTGTGACGAAAAAGAAACGCAAACAGAAGCTTGAAGAAAGCAAAGGTGTAATTACTATTCAGCCTGCCTGAATATGCCAGCAGCATTTGCAACACTCTGCTCAATGTGCTCAGCAGTGAAGTTGTTGGACTGTTTTGCTCACTCTCACTTCAGCCCTTTGAAGCTGCCTTCAATATGTGCCTCCCTCATAGACTTACATTAACATCTATTAATTGTTAGTATTACAGAGGGCAGCAGGCAAAATGGACGCTGTTCTAGCCCAGCACGTCTGCTCCTATGTTACGGTGCTATCCACAACAAACAGTGTTCTCCTTTGTTCCTTCTTTTGCTAACCCTCAGTTTAGTGGGCATTCTTTGCAAGCTGTTTCTTTTCCTTCCTGCCCACTGCACAAACCCGGCGTTGTGTAACGTGTGAGGAGGAACAAGGGTAGCACAGACTGCTCCCACGTGCCCCCACCACTCCAAGTCTCTTGTTCATCAATAGCTCCTATTGACTTTAAATCAGTTCCACAGGGCTTTGTGATGACAGAAGTCTGCCCAGGGACAATTTGGCTGAATTTTGTTTTCAGACTTCAAAGAATGTTCTGCTTATACATGTAGTTCAGACAGAATTATTGATAAAGTTGGAATGGGATTAATGAAAAGCGCTGCTGGGGCCACAGCTGCAAACTCCGAACCTGTGATATGTCACAGAACATCGGATTTTTGTATGTAACCTTTAACAGACCCTCAAATATTTATGAATTTGAGACCAAGACATGTATGTTTTGTTTTCAAGAAAGTTTTCAACTTTCTATGTGTTTCAGGATTTCAAAATTTACATGGAGATTTTTGTGTGCACCTTTTACCACAGGAACTTCAGCCTGAGCGTGCTATTCAGTCAAAAAAGATAGATCATAGAATCATAAAATGGTTTGGGTTGGAAAGGACCTTAAAGATGATCTAGTTCCAACACCCTTGCCATGGGCAGGGACACCTCCCACTAGACCAGGTTGCTCAAAGCCCCATGCAACTTGGCCTTGAATATTTTGGGAGCGGGGTCTTCCACAACTGCCCTGGGCAAGCTGTTCCACCCTCACAGCAAAGAACTTCTTCCTGATGTCTAATATAAATCTACTCTGCTCTAGTTTAAAACCATTGCCCCTTGTCCTATTACTACATACCCTTGTAAACAGAATAGCAGACCTTTAATATGTAGGAATGAGCATTACTCCTATATTATATTATCTTTATTTTTTTATATATAACAGTATGTATATTACCTGTGCAAACCATTGCCACATTCTGAATAGCTGATCTTTTGGGAGGCCGAGTAAGCTTCCGTGCCTGAGCTTGACAGCATGTGACCTAGCAAAAGATCTTCAGCATTTGAATCAACAGTCAGATCCAAATAACTGGAGTTGGAGGGGGAGAAGATGGGATTAAACTACTTAAAAATGTTAAAGTGGAAACTTTAGGTATTTCAAAACCAATGAAAAGGCATTTGAGCACTCTGAAGCTCTTTAAAAGTTCTTAAATGGAATATGTATTCACAGCAACTCCTTCAAAGGAAAAAATGGTTTCCAGAAATCACAAGAGAGAGGGAGGAAAAGAAAAACAAAACCCAAAAACTTACAAAGACTTGATCTGAGATCTGTACCTGAGTCATGAGAAGGGTGATTCAAAGAACTCTACCTAGAGAAGCGTGACATAAGGCTTGTGCTGTGGAGAGGTTAAAAGAGGGAGCCTCACTAGAATAAATAACACAAAGTATTTACTACAGCTGGGGGGAAAGAAAAGATGGAAGAAATCTTGGGGTTAATTGTCACAGATTTTCCCTCTGAAGTCTTACTAGTTGAATAGCTTTAAGAGAAAGATTTAATGCGGACATCTACACGGTGGTCCTCACGGTGGACATCTGCACCCCGCCCATGGACTGCAGGGGGACAACCCGCTTCACCATGGTCTTCACCACGACCCAAGGAACCTTCTGCTCCGGCGCCTGGAGCCCATCCTCCCCCCTCTCCTTCTTCACTGACCTTGGTGTTTCTACATGTTCTCACTCCTCCATCTCTGCACCAGCTGTGAATGGCGCAGTTCTTTTTTTTTCCCATTCTTAAATATATTATCACAGAGGCGTTCCTTTCTATCGCTTTACTGATAGGCTCAGCCTTGCCGCAGCGGCGTGGCCTTCTTTAGAGCCAATGCCAACCGGCTCCATCAAACTTGGGAAGCTTCTAGCAGCTTCTTGTAGAAGCCACCCTGAAGCTCCCCCCCTGCCGCCACCAAAATCCGGCTGAGCCAACCCAATACAAGTAGTCACACATACAGTTGCACATATTTAGCTTTAAGTTCACAAGGCTTCTCCTGTGATGACATTTACATGGTTTACTTGAATATCTCCAAAATAAAAAACTTTGGTTTCAGGGCCAATTTTTCCTACCAAAAAAGATTTAAAAGTAAAAACCTTCAAGCAGTCCTCCCTGCCAAAAGTCCTAAAAATTCCCCTCCCACCCAACCCGTATGTTAATATTAAAACAGCACTTTTAATGTAATGAGATATACTGTAGTTCAGACTTAAATTTAAATAGCATAGCATGTTCAAGTGAGGCTGACAGCTCACGGGATAACTTGGTGTTTTTAACCACCGTGATTATTTGATTCATCTGGTTGTGCTGGGTAGAGTCAGCTGTTGGAAAGCCTGGTGGGGTGTTACATCCTTCTTGCAAACTACCCTGATCATCCGTTTCAGTCTGACACTATTTTTCACACCACTGGTGCAAATGCTCAGCTGGCCTCAAGCCTCTGTGCTGGGGACAGCCCTCAAGTAGGTTGTGAAAAGAGCGAGCCCCCAGACCCCTCCTCCTGTGTGGTGAGGGGGGAGCATAATCCAGCCTCCAGTATTTTTAGCCACTTTAAGAGAAGCAGGCTAAAGAATTGCCATGCCCCTGATTGATAATCAGGTTAAATGACAACAGCTCTTTGTTCTTTGCTCTGGATGCTTCACCCTTTCATCCTAATACACAAGTACTTGTGGCCTAGGATGCGCATTTCTAGTCCCTGGAACAACAGCAGCAAAGAGCATCTTAAACCTCCTTTTCATCAGTATAATGTCATTATCAGAAATCTTGTTTGACCTCTTGTGTGGCATCAAACTATTCTGTCAATATCTGCAACCATTAGCGAGCTGCTAAAAGGGTTTTGTGTCTGATAAGGGATATTGAAGTCCTTTTTCTTCCGGATTATTTTTCTTGAAACTATTTACACTGCAAGTCTGTGTAGACAGAGTGCATGTACATTTACCTATGAACAATAAGGTGAAAAATGACAGGCTGATTCTACAGTAAGTTCTCTAAGTAGATACATTATATAAAATTTAAAGTAAGTAGATAATGTATAATTAAACATATGTATATTTTATGTATACAGATACATACTATATGTATGTCTATTTACATATATGTATACATATTCCTTATACAAATATATTTTTATTTCATTTTTGATCTGTTTTATGTATTATTGCAACATATGATTAAAACTTGAATTAATCACTGGCCTGTGCCATATCAGAGAGCTTCCCTGCTGAACCCAGCACAGTAG
>NW_009725537.1:106977-111410 GCF_000703405.1 Apaloderma vittatum
GAGACTATTTCACACCAGGGCCTTTGAGCTCTCATAACATTCAGACCAAATCCTCAAGGACCAAATCCACAGAGGCAGCTCTGAGGGTTGTTCTGGTGCTGCTGGCATGCTGTACATGTCCCACTGCCTGTTCCCAGGGTACCCAGGTATCGGCCCAGAGCACGCGAGGGCAGCACTTGGGGCTGCAGCAGCACGTACACAGGCCCACCAGCACCAAACGTGAGTCCCAGCCATGAGGGACTCCTCAGGGCCCCCAGAGGATTGAATCCCTCCAAGTTGGTGCTGTTGTCCTCTGCTAGCAGAGCACTAAGGGGCAGGAGGAAAGCCAAGTGACATGCTCAACTCCCTGAGGACAGCTACATTTTATGCCAGTGCAAGTCTGTGTCTATCTCAGTTTCACATCAGGGAACACCTCCAGTTCAGGGAGCAGATCACAGCCTTTCATCATCTGAGACAGGTCTAGACAGTGGGGAGTAAGGTGGAGATAACTCCTCTCTGGTTTGGGGTCTCCTGTCCAGCAGGGGCCTTACTGGTAAGCTGCAAACAATGCTGGCCAGATAAAGCTCGCCCTACAGGAGCACACCAGCTCCTGCCCTTGCTTCACATCCACGGAGTCTGGTGGGTTTGAGTCTGAACTATCTTCATTCACAAGTGAGACACAGTGGAGTAAAATCAGCCCAAGGTCGTCAGCAATAATTTGCTCCTTCCTGTTCGTTTGATTGAAGACTGGAAAACACCCATGGTCTGTAGGTGTGAACTCTGCCTGTGGGAGACCAGCAGACAAAGGCAGTGGGAGAGGGAGAACACAGCACCCACGCACAGCCCCTCTAGGATAAAGCACAGTTAAATCCTTTAGTTGTCCCTAAGACACACTTGGTTTGGCACTCACCTGAGACAGCTCTGTTTTCCCAAATCAGGAGTGATGCCACGGTCCACCACTAACAGTAAATCCTATCAATGTCTGTGAAAGGGGAGTTGCAGGAAGCTGAAACTCCATTTACGTTACAGTGAGCAGTGTTTCCCTGAGATGTTGCTGGTTTATTTTCCCTGTGTAACTCTCATGTTTGCAAATTGAAGCACACAGGTGACCCTGTAAACAGTTTACAGATACCAGTCACTTTGCAGCACATCAGCAGATTTTTCCATAGGTCTGCCACAGCTGGATGTAAACCAAAGAGCTCCCCATATGGAATCTGCCTGTTCTGTCCCAAGGCACTGTGTTACTTTGATGCCTTTGACTACAACGCCATAACAGAGTTTCAGTGGGCCAAAAAGTCACCAAGTCACGCAACTTAAACGTTATACTGCAAGGTCTCAAACACCTTCTCTCTCGAGGGGGGGGGTGGAAGTGAAGCAAAGACTGTAGCCTGGAGAATAAAGCAAGCTTTGTCTCAGAAAAAAAATGATGAAAGAATTGTAAAATATTTCTAGGCACCCAACTGGTGCCTGTAATGTATTTCCTTGGAAAACAAGGTAACGTGTTATCTCCCATAATGAATTAAATTCCAGATAAATTCCTATGAGAATAAACTCCCATCAAGGTGAGAAAACAATATCCATCCTTAAAGGAGTATAGGCTTTGACATTTGGTGGCAGTTTATACACCTGGTAAAAGAAGATATAATGCAAGACATAGTGTGCTGGGGTAGAGGGGAAGAAAAAAACATGTGTTTCAGCTGCAAAAACAGCAATCCCACTGCACTGATTTCTGTGGAACTTACTTCTAGGAAAGACTGCTCCACTTCAATTTAGTTTCTATCTTATACCTAACTATAAAAAAGACTGAATGCTCCTCAGAAGTTGTTTTAAGAAGGCAACAGTGACATATAGTTCATGAAAGTACAGATCATGAAAGCCAAAGCAACTTTTGATAAAAGACTTGATACAAGAGATGTTTTGTTTTGCCTTTGTACTTGGCTAAAAACAAAATCTACTGTGAGCACACATGAAGCAAAGTCTGTTTCAAAATGTAACATGCAATGAAAACCAATGTTTCTTTGTATGTACACAAATCTTAAAGCCCTTCTTCTGTGTGCTGGTGATATGCACACTATCATATGCCTATGAGTGGTTAAGACCAATGGTTTTCACTTTTTGCTATACAAAGTGTGTGGCAAAAATTTATTGTCTCATCACCACATTCTCAGAAATTGGGTTTGTTCATACTATGCAAAAGTCACACCAGTGCTGTAGAATTTGTGTCTACTCAAAATGGACTAGACCAAATTCTCTGGCTTCTTAATACATATATTAAGGATTGAGTTAGTTTCTACAGTATTTTCAGAACTAATGCAAAGATTTAAATCTACTCTTTCACACTGTAAATTTGATAAACTGTTGTTGGTTTGGATGGGAAAGTAAGAGGTTTTGGAATCCCCACGAAGGAATCAAGATGTTTCTGCGTGTGCAGGGTAGAGCTAACAAGGACTGGACATCCTGCAATGTGCAGGTCATCAGATCCTGCAGCAGTTGCCTACATTTTGTGTGGAAGCAGTGACCCAGCCCAGATGAACATTTGCTGATCTGGGTGATCTAAAGTTGTGGCATCAACACTGAAGAAGCTCTTCTGGCTTACACCAGTATGCACACCATACTCAGCAGAAAATAAATTCAGACTGACATTTTTAAATACCGGTGAAGGAAATTGCCCATAAGCTCCACAGCAAACATCAAACACGTTGAGCGAGCATACTGCCAACAGCAGCAAGGATCGCAATCGAAGAGAGTGTAGTATCACCTAAACACTACGTGTTGCAAGAAGTGTGAGGAGCAGTTCCTTAGCTCATATTCTACTGTGGCTACAGAGCTGGGCTGGTGCAGTGGGGTAAATTCCCTGGCCTTCATGGTTAGATGTTGCTTAGTCGTTCCCTGAAACGGTGAGGACGATGATGTCAGAGCTGCTAGGCAGACGCAATGGCAGAAAAAGGATTTAAATAGTTGAGAGATTGCAAACTACTTCTGCAGAACTAATGTGTTCCTACCTTGGGACACATGTGAAACACAAGTGTAAAATACGGCCAGAACTTCCTGTGAGTGCAACAGAGTTGCTGGCAGTAGCTGTATGAAGCCAAGCTTGCTGGCTGCTCAGGGTATGTGCTTAGACAGCGGTTTCACACAGCTCTTTCACAGCCACACAAAGGTATGATGCCTTCCTGGGAAAGAAATAGCCAGCATGATATGCCCACAGTGGCATAGGACCACACACAGTTTCATTTCTGTCCCTAACGCTGTGTTGTCACTGTCTCAGTGTTTGCTGCCTGCCTTCTGCCATACACCTGCCTGATTGCCTTGCAGCCGTGTTCCAAAGGATGAGCAGAGCAAGCCCTGCTGCCCTGCAGCACAGGCATGCCAGCGACCACCTCCCACCCTGCAACCACAACCTGGAGAGACTGCTTACCCCACACGATGTGCACAGAAGTCCTCAGAAAATGAGAGGATACCGGTGCAGCTCACCATGTGTTGCTTTTGCCAAGTTTGAAGTGTTCTAGTAATGCAGAAAAGCTACAGTGGGTGGTGAGAGGTCTCAGGGATACTTCTGGAGGACTCTGGATGACCTGTCCTGACCCAGGTGGCTACTGGTCATTTTTTAGGCTTTCTGACAGGATTTTCTGCTCCCAAGCCAAAATTTCACTACCAGCACACAGCTGCTGTGTGCTGAGCTACAGCAGATACAAACTGAAGTGAAACAGAAATTTGAACTTTTCCTAGTGTGATAGCGTAGGTTTAGCCACGTCTCTAATGTGGCTTATAAGTTGAGTAGAACATAATTTCATATCAGTCAATCATGCTTCAACAAATGAAAAAACAGAGCCTGAAGAGGTACCTGAGGGGTCATAGTTACTCGGTCAGTACAGAGCACTGAGAAAGGATCCCAACAGTCCCCAGGATCTTGGTAAGACTGAAACCTTTTTTGTCAGCATTGCAGATGTGTAGTTAGACTATTAAGAATAGATATTCATCAGGAAATAGCAACATTTGTTTTCGCTCCGCCTTTCTGTATTCTGTCTGAGAATAAGCTGTCACTATCTTAGCTATTATTTTTAGGAATTTAAATCAAATGCCAAGTACAGAAATATTTCTTTCCTTACCACTGACTCACTCCAAGTAGTACAGTAAACTATCCTCTACTTTTCGTTTAGTGTATAATCAGTAAAGTTGACTTGTGTCCTGTCATAGCAGAATTTATGTCCAGCCTCCAGCCAAGGCTTTTTATTTGTCTGATTGCTTTTAATTGTATTTCTGAATAGGTACAGTGTGTTTCAAGTGCCTTGAGTTAAGATAATTGATGTTGGCATTGCAAAGAGAAATTGGGTAACTCTGTGCTGGGAGAAACTGAGAGAGTTGGGGCTGTTCAGTCTGGAGAAAAGAAGGCTCCAAGGACACCTTATTGTGGCCTTCCGGTATCTTAAGGGGGCCTACGAGAAAGCTGGTGA
>NW_009725537.1:111478-180622 GCF_000703405.1 Apaloderma vittatum
GCTGGATGGGGCTCTGAGCAGCCTGATCTAGTGGGGGATGTCCCTGCCCATGGCGGGGGGTTGGAACTAGATAATCTTTAATGTCCTTTCCAACCCTGAGGATTCTATTCTATTCTATTCTATTCTATTCTATTCTATTCTATTCTATTCTATTCTATTCTATTCTATTCTATTCTATTCTATTCTATTCTATTCTATTCTATTCTATTCTATTCTATTCTATTCTATTCTATTCTATTCTATTCTATTCTATTCTATTCTATTCTATTCTATTCTATTCTATTCTATTCTATTCTATTCTATTCTATTCTATTCTATTAAAAAAGAGGGGGCATGTGATGTCTTTGAAAAAGTATGTGGGAATACCTTGGAAGAAATAAGAACTTTGAATAGTAACATCAAGAAGTGGCTTCTGAGGTGAAGACTGCAACTATTATTTCAGTGCTGGCCATAACTGATTAACTTTTTTCTCTGGTTTTGTAAATTATTGATGAAATCTTGTGAGCTAGATCCTTGCTGATGTTGTAGTTGATCTACTGACAGACTTTGGTGAGGAAGCACTGTACTATATCTGAGTCTGGCATTCCAAGAGGTCATATACTCTGTTAAAAATGAGTCAATGTATTTACTGGCCTGCAGCTGCCAAACAGCTCTTCTCAGTGGTACTAATTTGTTGTGGCAGGATTAGTTTACATTATCACTGCATTATAAAGAGGAAGACTAAAATCTTTATTGACCCCTCTTCAGGGCAGTTGTGGTAGGAAGTTACCCTCTGAAACTCAGAGAAGACACACAAGGTTCAGAGTACATTTGAAGAAGTTTCTCAATTTTAATAAATCAGCTTTGGCTTTTGAATCTGAGCATGACTGAAACCGATTTTGATTAATACTTTTCTTATGTGTTTGAAATCCCTGAACCCATCTTAAGTTGTGTTTAACACTACAAAGATGTTCTTAACTTAAAGTAGGTATATTGTTTGTATTAGACGATTATGTAGCCATAAAGGCTAGGAGGATTTAACAGGAATCTTAACTGCAACTGACTTTTATAAGTTGCTAAATGAATCATTTCTTCACTTAACTTATTAGATGATTTTAGCCTCTTTTCATAATATTGTTTACACAAACTTACTCTTTATTTAAATGCAATAGACAGATGTTTCAGACAATACATTGTAGATAGAAAAGAAATATTCTGTTTTGATTCTTCAGTGATCACTTTAGCAGCCACTTGCAGGAAAACATTAAATGATGTGAATAACATCACGCAGTTTGTTTTCTTCTCCCCTATCACACCAGAGGGAGGTATATATTTTGTAGAGCTACTTGTTTTGAAAAGGTTTCTTTCTGATTAATTTGTTTTTCCTTGAGAATTACAGAAGCACAGGTTGGTTGGTTTTGTTGCTATGTGTTTCTTCTGATAGAGATTTAAAAAAAAAGTGTACTTGAATCAGTAAATAAGAAGCTTATTCTTGCGGAAGACTCTTTCATTTCCAGGTAAATTCCGTAGATTTTTTTGTTTCAAGCTCTACTTCTTCCACAGTAAGAAAATTTGCCAGACATCGCTTTCATCCCAGAATCTTGGTGGGAATTGTTCTAGTTTTTTATGTCAAACTGCCAAGACATAAACTGAATCAAAATTAGATTGAAAGTTTTTTGGGAATTTCTGAGATGCTTAAGTTTAAAGACTACTGTCCAGTTGCTGTGGTCCACAAAAATAGAGAATGAAGGTACTCAATTCAGTTTGAGAAATAGTGCAGTTTGAGAAATAGTAACACTTTTGATCTCAGTAGATGAGTACTCTAGCACATGCTGTGAAACTCAGCCTTGAGAACACTTTGTGCAAGTCTTACGGAAAGTCTTATAACGTTATGGAGGGGAACATGGCTAATTCATGTGACGTTTGGGCTAACTTTTGAACCTTTACTCTTTATTCACCCGATCCTGAGCCTGCTAAAGCTGCATTGCTAAGTACCCACTACCTCCATGCAAGCCAAGGAGTTTACAAAAAGGGTCTGCATTTTGCCTGTTAGTCACCCCTAGAGTGCTCAGGATGTCCACCTGGCTGTCAACATGCAGTTTTTTGCTCACTGGCTTATGAATTTATTTGAGCCAAAAGGGATAGGTAGGAGAGGAATGAGTGAGGAAAAGGTAAAATACTCAAATCTGATTTGGACATATCATCTTAAATATATAAGTCAGATTGCCTCGGTTTTCTAATCCTCCAACTCCAGGCCTAAAATTGGCAATTTTTAATAAAACTTTTGCAGGAACCAGTCTATGCAATTTTTGTAGAGTTGTTCTGCTGGCAAGTCAAACAAGTGACGCAGAAGCTCCCAAGGGCTATGAGAAAGCCTCAGTCTGCCAATAGCTTGTGGCATGGCAAAGATGACTTCCAGCTCATTTTACTGTGTAGTCCTGAATGACCTCTGCAGCATTTTCTTCTTCACCTGTTTGCTGTAGTTTTTCTGAGTATGTGTGCACTGCCAGAGTCCCAAGCAACTGGAAGCAAATCATGAGCCCATGCCAAAGCCGTCTGCCTCAGCAACACCTTTCAGTTGAGGTGTGGCATGATGTTAACCACAGCAGATTTACAGTTGGCTAACAGTGAAAGCAAAGCTTATCTTCATGTAAGCTTACACAAAGAGGGCAAACAGGCAAGATGCCTTTGTATTTCTAGGTGAAAGATGTTAAAAAAATCTTCTATAGCACAGTTTATAGGAACCAGTCTCACAGATATGTAAGCAAAAAGATCAGACTTCTTTCTTTTGACCTTTCCAGCAACGCCTTGAGCATTTTTACAGCAGACTGTCCAAATTCAAGTGCCTCCATCAGACAAAACTACACAAATGCCAACTCTATAGGAGAGGAAATGGTAGGGCTTGCACCCTTCTACCTCTGCTGCAACACATATACACGGCTTTGACTGTCACGTGTGTTCACACAGATGAAAAACATAGCTGAATGCACCCACAACCTCAAAACCCTTCTCACCACAGGCAACAACCATCTCCATCACTAAATGAAAAAGGAGATTTAACACATTATCTCTCCACTTTCCAGGCTAGCTTTTCCTCCTCTAACATGCTTATTTAACATGCTCCCCTTACTTTGTGCTCAGCTTCAGATTTTCAACAGTGAGTTCAGCATAAACTCCTAATGCTGCAGGACCCACCACAGACACTGCCCAGCAACTGTCCAATCCAGTTGTGGAGTCATCGTCATTAACCAGGAAATTCCTATTTCTGGCTGGAAATAAATGAGCAGGCATGGTCTGTGATCCAGCTGGCATACAATCAAAGGTCTGCGAAATGTCACTCTCTCTGAAGATGCTTGTGAAGAACTAAGTGCAGGGGACAGGTTCCACCCTCTCGACTTTCAGACCAGCACAAAAGGTTACAGCTGCAACAGGTCTGTACAAAGGTAGCTTGTATCAACAGTGAGACAGTCTAGTGGTTTTACAGGCCATTTGTGTAAGAAATATGCTAATATTTCAGAGATTTTAGTCATTTTAACCAGTTTCATTTTTTGTGGTATGACCTTATAAACCATTTCAATGAGGCCTAGCACAGTCATCCAGAAACTCCAGTTTAATGACACTAGCTCAGAACAACATCTATTTACCATGAAGATATAGGACTGATTTTTTTTTTCTATAGAAGGTGTGGGGAATTAAGAAATCCATACATATTTTTTGCATGAAAACACTGGATTTTCAAATGTAAATTTTGAATTTTAATATCAATGGCAGGGCTTGGCCGAAATGTCTATGTAAAGAAGAAACAATTAAAACCACTTCTTATCTGAAAATCAATGTTTTGTCAAAATTTCAATTCTAGTAGTTGCACCTGAGCTTTTCTTTACTGAAACAATTTAACTGCAGTTAGGGATGTTGCTAACATACTTTCTTATGGTAGTAGAGAAAGGTTTTAACATTCCTCCTGAGCTGGGAACCTCCCATCTTAACATCCACCAAGAATTACTTCTAGGCAAGGGTTCTTCCTCTCTGGGAGAAGCTGTCCATCACTGCTGTGTACCAACATACCAAAATATCCACTCACAGTGGCTGACTCTTACAATTTACCTACCATAGACTGGCTTTCATTAAACAGTTGAAAAAATGTAAGGGAGCAGTTAGTCAGAAAAGTCCTGCCTCGCAGCTGTGTCAGTCTGCCACAACGCATCTATAGCGTCCAAGCTCCCAGTCACAACGTCTATCCCTTCATCTGGCGTAAATATTTAGTAGTTTTGATGTCACTGTTTCAAATGAATACACTTAAGCCGTTTAAATATTTGCGTGTTCCTTGCCTCTGATGTATTTTGAAGACAATGCCATATCTCAACGCTTCATCTACCTGTGTGTTTTTAATGACAAAACAACAATTTAGTCATTTTTTTTAATGGTGATTGGAACAAAGGCAACCCTGAACACCAACTTAAATATTTAATAACAGTTATCCTTTTTATTTTCAGCACCAAGAGAGTTTACTGAATTCTCCACTTCCCTATTGGTGAAAATGAGAACAGCTTTGGAGTTTTCTTCCTCTGACAAAATCTAATCACCTTCACTGAAAGAATGGTAGTGTCACTCAGGATTTCACTGAGTAAGATTTTCTGATTTACAGCGGATTTTCACGTTTGCTAGTCCTTGTGAGTCCAGTGATTACCTTCAGCTCTTAAGAAAAAGCTACTGTAGTGCCAGTGGACATGAGAGTGTCAAAATACTATTTGTCTGTAGAAAGAGGAAGCATTTCACTTGAGCTATAATGTTGTCAGCATCTGCTTGTTTCTTACACATTGTTACTGAGGTAACCTCCGATAATAGTTGATATTAACAATACTTTTAAGTAGCGTGCACTGTTGCAACATCATTTTAGTGTCTTTCCATTCAAGGTTTATTATGACTTAATGCATTTGCTGACAAATTTATTCAGGAAGCAAGAAGGATAAATAGAAACTTTCTCAAGATGGTTTTATTTCCATCTGAAAAACATCCATGCAAAGAACATGCGGCAAATCTGTTGAGAAGCTGAGCTGAGCTTCTTACAGAGGAATTTTATGGTCACAGAATGCCATCTGTGAAAACTAAATTCTGCTTCTGAAGTCTCGCTTTGCTTTATAACACTAAGCATTGCACTTCTTTCATTTCCCCACCTAGTTAGGTTAATTCTGTCTCTGCTTTTCTTCCCCAGCACTGCCTGTAAGCTACCACCTGCAGAGGGTGTTAGGAAGAGCATGTTTACCTGCTCATGCTGTGACTAACTATTTGCAAATATGTAAAAAAAAAAAAAAGAAAAGAAATCTGTACTGGTAGTTGATCACTGGGGCCACAATGAGACAAAAAATCCTCCTTCTGAAATCTTTAGGAATTACATCAGTGCTACAGTCTAGTCATCTTTTTCTAAAGGTATGAAGTTGTAATGCCCTGTTTTGAGGAAGAAGGATATAAATAAAAGGAAAACTGACAAACGGTGTGAAGATAGGTTACAAGAAAATACAGAGCTCACAGATTCATGTAACATTCACATTAAATATTTTCTTCCTTTTTTCTCCAAATCATAGTGTGCTTTTGCAGACTGCTTTAGAAGCACTAAAGATGCATTCTTACAGAAGCAATTACAGTAAGCAAAGAAAACAAGAGGAACTAGAGGACTTTGAGAAATTAAACTGCCCAGCATCAAGTCCAGCAGGAACTGGATCTCATGGAGGATAGAATGAAGAGATTGGAGGTATATTTGAAGCTTTTAAGAATGCTTACCATTTTATTCAGCAGCCATTTTAAAATAAGCAGCAGCAAGGAATAAAAATTTCACAAGTGGCATAAAGGTATGAGTGCTCCGTGCTGTAAATCTCAGAGAAGAGGGATGCTGAGTATGTGTGGTGCTGTGGCAGGGAGGCAGCCCATGCACCTCTCACACCCTAAATGTTTTACGCTAAGAATGACACCAAAAAGTAGAAACCCAGTACTGCACTCTATGGTATACCTGAAAAGAAGAGCAAACATAAGAGAAGGGGATGGTAATTTAGAATAACATTATTCTAAGGGACCAGAACAAAGTTCTGGGGTTTTTTTTGATTTTCAGTCAGCATTAAAATGGAGACTCTTAGTGTGTGGTTCAGTCTTCATACTGGCTTTTTGATTCAGATGTTGTTGAGATAGGATTTGTCCCATCCATGCAAAGAGTATAAGGTGAAAATGGGGTTCTCTGTGTTTGCACATTGGTTTGAAAATTCTTCCTACTGCCAGGATAAAGCTGTTATCCATGCTGCATGGAAGTCACAGTGTAGTCCTGATCCAGGCAAAACTTCTGTTGGTTTGAATTGTATCTTCCTGGCTGTGGGTTATAGTTCTTAAGAATTTTTTTTAATGTGTATACTTTTCCCTAGCAGGATGTGAAGCACAGCTGGATAAAAAAAATATAAACATTTTGAAAGTAACATTTGTTTTCACGCTTGAAAGGACAGCTTCAGCTAGAGTATTACTGCGCCTGTATAATCAACATTTCTTCTGTAACTTAGTATTACACTGCTTTTTTAAATGTCTTTTAAAATGGTTGATGAAATCATCTTAATTAGATGATTTGCTTTAGCATCTGCTGCTGTTGTCATTTCATTTTCAGTGTTTTCATTTGGTGAAAAGATTTTTCTTTTCCATCTTGCAAAACAACATAATATCTATGTGCACATATGTAATTGTAGAGTGTATACATGTATTTTTAGTACACTCTATTCCTTCAGCTGTGCTTGGGTAACCTGGTAAGCTTCATTTCCTTGTGTCTACATGATCATGATTCACAGCATGGGGGGACTTTTGTAATGTGAAAAAAGAGCTGTGAAATCTCACATTTCCTTGTAGAAATAGAAAGAAAGAAATCTGTCTTAACACCAGCAGAGTTTTTTTGTAGGCTCCAAAACCCTTCAAAACAAACACTAAGTGGGGAGTGGGACCTCAGTCTACTGTAAGTGCAAGGAGAATTAATGTAAGCTTTGAGTAGGTCAGTATTTAGAACTTTAAAACTGCTTCCTGTTATTCTCCTGGCTTATTTTCAACCATCTTCAGACGCAGTCAGCTGCTGAGATGTTTCCTTTGTGTGAGATTTTAGGTTTTCATGAAGAGCTTCTCACAGTCTCACAGCATTCATTGGAAACAAGCTGAGACACTTCTGCAAGCTGAGGAAGAGCTAACCGCTTTCTGCTGAGGGTGAACGGCAAATGTATGAACAAGTCTATCACATATACTCTAAGGACGTTCTGGATTTCACTTTCTTTATAGAAAGCAGTGTTTGCTTCACTCCTCACTCTGATCTTGTGAGTCAATAAATTAATTAAAAACATAACATCTAACTATCCTGACTTGCAGAGACTGTACAACTATACAGAAATAAGGGAAAAAAACCCACATGCTAGCATATGAATTATTGCACTTCATTTATTAGAAAACTCTAAACAACACTTCTGTAAGAAAGGCAATTTTATGTTTACTTTTTAAAATTACATTCTGCAGAGTATAAATTGAGTATACTGTAAGAGTGGAAACTCTACTCTTCCACTGGCTTCCTTTCAAATGTTAAACTAGATGATCTGTGGAGTCACCACTGGGTGTGAATGGTAATCCTTTTAAGGGCAAAAGTTCCTCACTGATTTCAGTGGCAACTGAGTTTGACTCATGATAAAATACTCACTGGTTTCAGTAGCTATAGAGTTGCACGAGTAGACTGGTTGTGCTCAGACAGAAATGGTATGAAAATAAATCAACTAAATCCCAAACAAAATCTTTTTAACATATTTAGACTGAGGACTGAGCTATGACATAAATGGAAACTGCTGCTTCTCAGCAGCTGCTGCCGTTTTCAGTTGTATGTAGCAGTTCAGCTGCAGTGTCCTGTGCAAGCCTCATGTCCCTGTGGGGCTCTGCCATGGTGGCGGGCAGAGGGACAGCTGCTCTCACAGTCCAACCAGATGTAGCCGCAGTAGAGATTCCAGGAGAAGACAGCAGCAGTCTGAGCATCTTCAGAGGCACAACTGCCTACTGAGAACTTACTGGGGAGAAAAATAAGAACCTGAGGACTTGAGTCATGTTGCTGGAGTTTTAGAATGGTGGTAGAGAGACAGTTCTTTGCAGTGTACACTGATTTAGAAAGAATGAGTCAATACACAAGGGCAGAGCTGCCATTCAGAGGGACCTAGAGAGACTAAAGGGATAACAGCAATCTTGTGAACTTCAGGAAAAATGCAAAGTCCTGCACTAGAGAAGGATTTGCAATAATACGGGCTGGGGACTGCCTGGGTAGGATGGACCTCTGTGGAAAAGTCCCTGTGAAGTGCAACTTTTATTTGTAATATGTATTTCAAGTAGTGAAGCATAAAATTCAGCTCTTAGGAAAAACGCCTGGCCAGGAACATAGTGCAATCATTTCACCTAATACCAATGACTACAAACTGTACCAATAAAAGAGAGCTATATGCTTCTACTTCTACTATCTCAATAAAAGAAGAATTACATTTTTCCCTTTGGGGAATGCAGAGCTTTGCTCTGTGTTCAGGGACAACTTAGACTTCCTGAGAGGATCATGTTATATTACAGGCTTGCCACTCACACTGTTTGTACCAGTAAGTTTAGAAAAAAGCTCAGCTATGAACATCATCCCTTACCCTTTCAATTTAACTTGAAGGTGGTTCAGTATCTGTTTTCATCTTATCTGCAAATAATAACTACTCGTAACAATGTTTAGGAACTATGTGGTGAACAAAACAAGTTTACAAGCCCAAAACATTGGTTTTGTTAGTGGGTATGGCTGTTACAGTGATAGATAGGGTATTTGGGTGTAGTTCCTTTTTTTTTTTGTTGCTCTCGGATCATCACACAGCTAGTAGATGAGCTTGGCACTGAGCATATGACACCAATTTCCACAGAAGACTAGAGGTCCAGGTAGCTGATACAAATGTTGCTGTTTCATCATTAAACAAGCTTGCTCTATCACTGACTTTCTCAAGGGCAGTGTGAGGCTCAGCACTGTGAAAGTATTCTTAAGACTTTGAATACTTTTGTGTTACTAATACCAAGTATGCACTTAGAAAACTTGTCCCTGCTGAGCCCTCTGCAGCTCAGAACGCTGCTATCTACTGAATAAATACAGCAGATCTGTCTGCCGCGTTTTGCTGTACATAACCCCCACCTCAGTGGAAAACTAGCAGAGGCACTTGTTCAGTGGAAAGAAGTACTCTGGGAGAGATGGGAGAAGAGGAGGACAGCAGACAGGCTCTGTGTAGCGCACATAGCTCTGTGGTGCCTTTTCTTTTGTATTACATGAACATACATCCAACCCTTCTGCAGAGTTGCAGGGCTGTGGGATTTGGTTTGGGGTTTGTTTTTTGTTGTCTTTTTTTTCTTTGGGAAGGGTGGTCAACAAACTGTACCTATTCAGCAGAAACGTGGTTCGGTTTTGTGAAGAACTAGTTCAAACATTAAAAATACTACATTATTACTGCGAGATTTCGCAGATGAGAAACAAAGTTGAGGCTTCAAGTAGGTTTTCTTCCATCTTGGTTTGCTGAACTGACCATAAATTGACTCCAAGCCTAATCTAAGGATCTGAGGATTTTAGGTGGTGATTGATAGATCTCCAAGCTTTAAACCACGATGAATATTTAATAGAATAAAAGGAAATCACCACTTAAGTAGAGAAGAGATCTTGTGAGAAAAGGAAAAAGATCCATGGAGATTAAGCAGGCTGTGAAATAGTAACAGCAAATTACTTTATCCAGAATATCTACGGGCACTTTACATTTTAGCTTAATGTGCTTAATGGAGCAGCTGCCTGTACACATCTCTTTCAATATATGATGTTTTGGGTAGTAGTTCTGCACAAGATAAAATTATTTCCGTAGTGAACAATTCCATTACTTTATAAATGTATCACTGAGTCCTACTACACTTGTCACTCTATTTGTGTACAGGTGTAGTATAATCTAGTTTCACAGTCCTTGGCAAGTGAGTGTTGTCTCACTGACAGTGGTTTCTTCACACTCCTTCATATAAAGACTTGCTTGATACCTGGAGCTGTCACTGAATTGTGCCACATTATGTGCATCTTAAACTACCAGGGAGCCAGAGGCACAATATAGTAATTAATCCCTAATATTAGACACCAAAAAAAAGAGTTTATCTAGTTTGGTATATTCCTTTATGTCAAAATCGCACTGCTATGCTCGTAAAACAAACCAATCACAATACAAGATGAATTTTAATGTAAAACAAACTGAGTACAGTACAATATGAATCTTAATGCATTTTATATTCTGGCATTTTTATTGATTATTTCAGACATTTTTCTATTTTCTAGCCCAAAGACATCTAGACTGAACTTTTAAAGTAAGTAAAATATCTAACACACAAAGCCAGTAACAGTCTTTAAAGCAATAAAGTGATTGTATTATGCAATAAAATGATTGTATTATGCATTATAGTGATTTCCTTTGATAACATTCTGACACCTAAGTGTTAGGACCAGTAGTTTGTCATGGTAGGTTTAAGATGACATGCTAATCCTTAGCTTTGTTCTTTTGCCATTTCCAGTCTTCACCATGTAATCTCTCTCTAAACAATCTCAATTTCTCACTGTGTGTGCTGAAGAAGATTTAAGCTGTGATTTAAGTTTTAAGCGTTAGAAGTCATAATAGAAAAGCTTATTTCTAACATGAAGGTGAAGGAAAGGTCAGCAGGGAAGTCAGATGGATGGCTGATGTGGTCTCAGTTTGACTGAGCGTAGGGAACGGAAAACTGTCACAGTCACAATTAGTATGAGGTGAGACTCAAAGATGACTTCAGACAATAAGAGAGTGGCTGCCAGGGATGTGATGCCTTCTCATTTCTTGGGAGCATTAATGGACTGAGAATTCTCTCTGAGAAGTCTAAAGAAAGCAATGAGCATTTACTGGAACAGACAATCTGACTTTGCTTTTCTGAAACATCACCCCCATGCTCAGTAGGAGAAAATTAGTGTAAAACGCACTGTTGCGAGCGTCACAAAGTAAGAAGACCTTAAGCTGAGGATTACACGATCTACAGATGTAGATAGACTTTGAACTAGACCCTTTAAACTGGGGCTGCATCAAAAGAAGCATCGCCAGCAGGTCAGGAGAGGTGATTCTGCCCCTCTGCTCTGCTCCAGTGAGACCTCACCAGAGTGCTCAGCTCTGGAACTTCCAGCACAAGAAGGACATGGACCTGTTGGAGCAGGTCCAGAGGAGGGCCACAAAGGTCTCTGGGGAGACTTTATCGCAGCTTTCCAGTACCTGAAGGGGGCCTACAGGAACACTGAAGAGGGACTTATTACAAGGGCGTGTAGTGATAGGACAAAGGGCACTGGTTTTAAAGTAGAGCAGGGGAGATTTAGATTAGAGACCAGAAGAAGTTCTTTCCAATGAAGGTGGTAAAACACTGGAACACGTTGCCCAGAGATGTGGTGGAGGCCCCATGTCAGGAGACATTCAAGGTCAGGCTTGATGAGGTTTTGAGGAACCTGATCTAATTGAAGATGTCCCTACTCACTGCACGAAGGTTGGGCTAGATGACCTTTAAAGGTCCCTTCCAACCCAATGCATTCTATGATTCTGCGGGTCTATGGTGATTCTATGACTCAAAACATGTCACCTGTTAGACTTTCAAGGATGAAATCTGCTGATCATGATGAAAAAGAAAACACAAGGTAAGTATCAGCATTATTTATGCCAGAATCACTAGTGACTAAGGATAATGAGAAAATGGTTTTGGGGGAATGCAGTGGAGAAATCCTTGCCAATGAAAAAAGAATGAAACCCCCTGTTTTCATAAATATTTCAAGGCTTGTTGTCGTTGCTGATAAAAGCCTGATGTAAAGGTTTTCGTATCTAAAACAGGTATTTGCTGTTGGTGTCAACAGCAGGCAAAATGAAAGTTTTCTCATGACTAGAAACACTGCTGGTTTGAAGGGAATAATGTTGCTGCTTCTTTCTTATCTCACTTATTTAACATTTTAATTGTATATGGGTAATACAGATGGATGCAAGTCTGTGTAACTAAGAAGATAGTGGCACTGTGGTTACTAACAGGTAAAAAGGAAAACTGTGCTGTGAAAGTTTTTACTGCTGATGCCAACTTTTCACAGTAATAGTGTAGGATGAGAAATCGTTTGTAATGGGATAATTCTCAGATTTAATTGAAAGAGGTACTTCAAAAAAGCTGAGCAATTTTTTAATATTTCAGAACCATTGTTCCCAGGAAATATGAAACAATGTATGTGAAGTTTACACAGATAATTTAGAGATGTAGAAAAGGATGATAGAACAAATATTTCTTAAATAAATGGTTTACCCAGAAAAAGGGAAATAAAACTAGTCTTTCACTTGCTAGAGTAAAAGATAAAGGGAAGATCTGTGATCAGAAAAGCAAGAGAGAAAAATGAAAAAATTAAACAGAAAGAGAAAAACTTTCAAGAACGAATTATGAAATAAAGGTAAGTAAAGCTTCTACAGGGAACATGCGGGGTAAATAACTAAGGGAGAGAGAAGTTAAGACACAGGGCATGTCTTTTCAAATATTTTTCCAGGACTTATGAAAAAAGTAGCCAAAATGACGAGAGAGAAAGCTGAACCTGATAAAGTAACAGTGGCTGAAAGGTTATCCTTCTACCATATCCTAACTGTCCTTAGGATAGAGAAGGAACTTTGAGACTGCAGATCATGAGTTTGTCACAAATATTTCAGTATATCTGTATCATACATCTTTGGGAGCAAATGTAAACAACGCAACCTTGAAATAAACACCATGAATAACACTGTTTTCCATGTATTTGGAGGTAATTTTTAGTCCCCCTCTCACAAATGTCTAAACACAGATTGTCTATAGTCATCCTTTTTGAAAACACAATATTCAGGCTCTCAAACTAACCAAGCAGTGTTAGCTCCTAGATGTCTGTTCTTTCTTTGCTTTGAAAAACAGCCAACAGACCATATGCCCATGAGGACACCGACTACAATATTGACTCTAAACTGAAAACCAAAATCACTTTTAGTTTGATGTTATTGATCATTTCCTGACCAAGGGGTTAATGAGGTTCCTGCCATTAACACAACTGCGTGCCCACTGTGCCAGCTGTGCTTATTCACCTGCTTGTGAACTCTTTTCCCTCAAGCAGACCTGTAAAATTATCAGGTTATAGCAAGTCTCTTCCTTAATCAGTATTTGAAAAGCAACCTTTTTGTAAACTTAGTCCAGAGAGCAGCCACATGAACTCTGCTTGGGAAATAGGAACTTGCCCTGCTGAGGTATTTGCAGCGTGAGAGGGCAGCCTGAGATTCCTGAAAGGGCTGAGGCTCTGCCTTTCAGTTCTCATGGTTTAGGTGTGCAACAGGAGCTCTAAGTTCAGGAGTCAGATTCCCCCCAGCCTTGGTAGATTCCTTGAAAAGCATTTATTTGCTTAGTTGGATTTCTTGCTAAAAGAGTGTTAGGTAATTATGGGATTCTAAGTACTGCATGATGCAGGTCATACACAATTTTAAAAGATCATAGCATACATTTATGAATTTCTGTGGCAGTGATCTTCAAACTCAGCAGCATCACAATACATTTTTCAAAAACAAGCTAAGCTTGTGACAGTAAACTATCCTTTTCTACAACAGAAGATTGCTGTTGTGTTCTCCAAGAGAAAATACTGTCTAGGTGAGGGAAGTCTAACTTCCAGAATCTTTGTCTCCACATATTTCACATAGGCAAATCTCCAGATGTCCTCCCCTCAAAAAAAAAAAAAAATCCCATTACATTTGATTGCAACTACAGTAAATGACTTGGCTTAAGTAGTTTTTTCCTTCTTTCTTGACAGAGAGTCTCAGCATGAAGGATGACAAATCATCTCAAATAATACTTAATCTTTAGAAATTATTTACAACGAGTCAATGCCCCCAAGAATAAAAGAAAGCATTTAATGTGGCAGACCATGATGTAGGGGAAGCAATAAAAGGGAAACGCAGCTTGAACTGTAATATTGCTGGGTAAGTTACATCTCCCTGCTGAAGGCAGCAGAGTCGCAGTTATGGAACGGCTAATCTGTTCTACTGTTTTTTAATCAGATGTTGGCATTATCTGCCACTAATTGCTTTTTCATTTCCACTTGTAATTATTCCATTGCATGTTTGTGGTGAGAAGCTGAAAATGAAGCAGATCACCAAGAAAGAATTAATTGTTAATGAATAATCATCAGTAGGAAGCCAATTTCATTATCTTCAAAGAGGTAGCCAGAGATTACTAACTGGGGTTCTCCTACTTTCAGCGCATGACTGTAAAGTAATCACAAATAATCACACCCTCCAACTTCATCAATTATTTTCTATTATGTGAATTGATACTCATTTTTGGTTTTGTTGTTTAATGTTAATAGTAGTGTTCAAGCTGGGGACTGCTAATTGGAAGGTGTTGTAATTATTAGATCATCTTTTTCATTAGCATGTGATTCTAGGATAGATACATGGTGGTAGTTACTAAATTCACTGTTTTATAAATGCATTATCTTGATCAATAAATTTTAGACAATACTTAAAATAGAATGACACATGCAAAGCTACTTTCTGAGCAATGCGTGCCAGTAGGTCTGTTCTTAAAACATGCCATCCGTAAATGCTTATTGACAAATTCTCCTTAAATCAACATGTCAAAAACAAAGTCTGCTTGAGATTTAAGCAATGGGTATAACAGTGTCAAGGTATGAAAGAAACAAAACCAAGTAAAAGACCTGTTATATACTAAGCAGAAATTTTTAAAAAATTCCATCTGCCTCATCATTATTACATAGACTGATAGTCCAGTCAGAAAAGTTGACTCTCAGCCTTCCCTTCTGCTTTGCTACTGATTTTTTGTTCAGTCCTCTATGATAACAAAAGAAACCTTAAAGGACAGATTAATTCTGTAACACAATTTTATAATTTTTACTGAACTGCTGTAAAAGAAATAATGCGAACTGTAGAATAGGTTCAATCTCTGTGTACTACTGCACTCATTGAAGCCTCTGGCTTCTCTGTGTGTGGATATCTGATAACGGTGGAAATATTGCCTGCATTTTTTCCAGCTTTGTAGCTCTGCATGTGAAACTCCCTGAATTTTCACCAAGACAATTGTTGTCATCTGGTAGTCCTCTTCTAATAGAACTGATGTCAGACAAGCCAAGTTTTAGACACCCTTTTATTTTTCCTTGGAGCACAGGACTTAAGGCAACCCCACCACCTGTGTTTGGAGGAACAAACACATTAAAAGTAGTTTTGTTCATGAACCTCCTCAGCAACCTGATTAATCCTTTAGCTGGAAGGAATGACAATACATCAATGTTGTGGAAACCTGAAGAAACACCATAAGAAAGATGACCTCTATTAATTCCAGGATTTCTGCAAAAAGAATGGAACTTTACAGCAACCTTCTGCACTCCTACCAGGCTGTGTTTCAGAGACAACATCAGAGATGGTCAGTCTTAAACAGTTTCTGGAAACCATTATAATTAATATACAAGTTTGACCTTTGCTGAGAAGTATAATTTGGCCTCAATGGAGTTTCCCATCCAATGTGACCAGTAATTTAGAAAATTGGAAAGTTCCATTAAGCTACATGCAACTTCTTAAAAAAAAGCAGTTAATAGTCACATCAGACACCACAAAACATTGCAGAGCAGTCACAGTGATTTGCAGTCAATCATATAACTAACCCTACCATCTCTGTAAAGCAGCAATATTCTCCTTTCTCTTTGAAGATTGTATCCAATGTATTGTGATAGAGCTTGGATCACTGAAGTAATTTTCAGCCAAAACAGTCAAAAGCAGCAAAAGTCATTTTCTCTTTAAGGCAAGATATTTTTCTCATCTATCATGAGAAAGTGTGATGTGCTGAGGTCTTCAAATTGTGCATGTTTGCATTCAGAGCAGGCTGGCTGCTGTTGTATTTCTTTTTTGGCACAGAATCTGATGATCTATTAAATAAATATTAATCCCTTGCGGCCTTCAAAGCTGTCTCTGCCATATTAGGATTTAAAATATCTTCATTAATTGCTTAACTACCTTTTCCTATATTCCCCATGGGGTCTTTGGTAGTAGTCACTCTAATGTGTTACCATGTAATTCATGGCTTCACTTTCCTTTAACACAGGACGTATTTTTAGTCAATTTTTTTTTACAGATGTTTTTGACAAAATGGAAATTCAACATTTTCTGACTCCAAAGGTAAGCAGACCTAGAAAGAGCCATTACAGTGCTGCCTTTTTAAAAGGATAGAAAGTTGAAAAGCTGTATCTCAGTTCATGTTTGTGGAAAATGTTTGTGAATAAAACATTCCATGGGTAAATACCTTCCATTTCTAAGCCACATAGAACATATTACTAAGAAACTGGCAAAAGAAGCAACAGGAAAGGCTGATTATTGAAATATCCATTATATGTATGAGGTGATGATTTACATATTGGTCTTGTTTAAAATGAAGTTAGGATAAAAAAGGACCATATAAAACTGCTAGATCAAATAAATTGCTTACATCTGGTACAGAGGATCACTGAAAACTGAAATTTTAAATATAGTCCAAGGCTCTGGTTGCCCTGCTACAATAACTAGTAGACTGTTGCCTTGTATTTGTTTCCCAATTGCTGCATGTCATGAGCTGAACAGATTGATCAAAAGACAGTAAAAATATACAACTTTTATATATGTTCAGAACATGAGGATGTTCAATATATGGAATTCTCTCAAACTTGATCTAGCCACATGCCCAGGAGAACAGAGTTAAAGTGTGAAAGGATAAAATGGCAATCAGGAAAAAACAGCTGCACTTTGTGATAGCCCTGGAAAGATCAGTCCTCAACTGTAACATGAGAAACATATTTTCACTTAAATAATTTTGGAAGCTGCAAATGCAGTCACAAGTACCAAAAACACTATGCTTATATATTTATGGATTCATAGTTTTGGTGCAAATGTCTGATACGCTGTCTATTTATGTATCCTCTAAAGTTGAATTCACCCACCTTCTCCAATCCTTGCTAGAGTCCAAGTCATACATATTTTCCCATAGGATACCATGTTCAAATGACCACAATATTTTACAACCAGAGGTTGCATTACTTATTTTGTCATTGTCTCTTCTGTTTAATCATCTTGTTTGGGGGAAACAAAAGATCTGATGAAGCATCTCCTGGCTCCTCTAATTAGAGATTTGGGTTCAGTGATGAGAATACTGATCTAATTAGCTATGCATATTCTTTTGTAATTGGCCAGGACAAACTGATCTTCAAGAACATTTTAGATTTTTTTGCTGTGTCTTATTCTATGGTATTTTTGTCATGCTATAGACACTGAAGAGAGAGTAAGAAATAGCACTTGATTTCCCTCTAGGAAGCAAAAGTTGGACAAGTGTTCATCTTTAATGGGCCTTTTCCTGTGAACTTCCCAGTTTTTGTTTCTGACCTTTCTTGCACTAAAGCAGACATTTTAATCTGTAATGTTAATAGCTAGCTGTCGTACTTAGCCTGATGTATCATAGACACAGATAATACTGCAGGCTGGGGTTTCCCTTGTGATTAGCCTGAACTGTGGCATATATGAGAACACTTTGACTATAGCTCACTTTGAAATGAAAGTGATGCCTTTGTACTAAGAACAGTGTTTAGAGAGGACGACATATTGATGGCACAGTGGGAGACAGTAGGAATAGCATCTTTCTGTTACAAAGATTCATAGCCAAATGATCTTCAAGACTGGCTGTTCTTACTGTTTCCAGCAAGGAAATGCTGATCGCAAGATAACAAACTCAGGGTTGGGTCCATAGTCCAATTCCAGCTAGAAATTTCTTTATAAGAAATTCAACCTTTCTTCCAGATTTGGCTCTCCAATCAGTTGTGTTACTGTTTTGTCATAAACAGATTGGATTGTTGCAGTGAGCCTCTACGTAGCACTACTCATTGTAGTAATACTCATAGCAATACTCATCATAGCAATATTCATCTCAGAATTGCAGGAAGCAGAATACAAAGTTGCCTGCTTAGCTGGCTTATTTTTTGTAAATGATATTTTACAGCTATTCAGAAAAATACATTAGTATCCATTTTATTTCTGGAAATAAAATAACTTATTAGTATAGATCACTAAGCACTGTAGAGTTTATGTCCAATTTCCTAGAAGTAAAATAAGTGAGGTACTTGAATGGTGAGCCTCCAATTTATACATCTTCTAGAAAATCCTGTAAATTTGTAACTTGACTCAATTTTTAGGCAAGTTGTAGCTAATTCCTTCATGTATGTATTAGAAGGAAAATTTTCAAATTTGATATATGGTGTAAAGCAGTAACAATGTTGTCTGCCTATAGAATTCAATGATAGAACACCCTTTTTAGTTCAATCAACTTGAAAAAATTGGAGATCTGGAACAAAAAGCATCTTTATCTTTGTTGTCACTACCAAAAAAAGAAAAAGTGTTTCCTTAAAATAATAAACAAAGGGAAATAAGGCTTTCATAGGAGTAGTTCATGTTTCCCACAGCAGAAAAAGATGTTTCCATCGCTTATGATAAAGAGGAATTTATGACTCTTCCAATATTTCACCTTATTATCTGTTTAACTATAATACAAACATGCAAACTATTAAATCCATCCTCAGTTGGAGACCTCTTGGATGTATTATATAATTCATGATGATTCATGCTCTAAAAGCCCAGTTACCTTTGGCTTTAAGGAGAGTATTAGGCATTGAAAGGCAAGCAAAACAGTGATTATGAAGACCAATAGCAAGGAGTATGCCATTTCTGATTAAGTATCAAGATTCCATAATCTCTCTCCTTAGCTGGATTCTTCACGCCACAATAGAAATGTCATCAGAACCAAGACAGAGAATCTTTAGGTTTATTCAGGCACATCCCAGCTCATATATTGACACGATGGACTGTGACAGCTCTTTCAGAAACATTTCAGTCCATCATGTCCTGTGTGGCTGTTGTTCATGTACAAAAATGTGTGCACTACAACTCCTTATGAAATATTTATCCCTAGAAAGGTAATGTGGGTTATCAGTAGTAACTTCCCCAAACAAAAATAAGTTAATCATTTGCCTTTCCTCCCCAAAGCACTAACTGTGCATCACAGATTAATGTCTTCAAATCTTTAGCAAAAAAAAAAAAAGAGAGGAGAGAAAAATATTTATAATTTATAACTGCCTGAATAAACTAGGTGAAAATTTTATGCCTTTGAACACTTAAAAAGGGCCAAACGACCAGCTGAAAAGTAGAATGTATAATTGGAAGCAGTGACACACCATACCCTACAGCAGCACCAGAAGTGCTTTTATAATACTGTCACCTGAATGCAGCATAATTTCATTTGGCAACAAATTCCTTGTATCAGCCACTCCTGAAACACACTCAATTCAATAATGTAAAATATAGTCATATTTTTGCATTTATTTATAGGTTTTCTTTTTTACTCCAAAACAAAATTTGAGCATAGCATACATAATTCTGTCTGGTTTTAGGGGGTTTTCATTAAACTATAAGTGAATTGCCCTTCTGGCTGAAAATCTGTTTTCTTTTGCATTCCCACCCCTCCTATGTGCTACATTCCCTCTTAAATTCCACATGGATTCTATAGATTTTATTTAAGCAGGGCCAAGTTGCATGAACAGATCTGCCCTAGAGAAGTTTGTCTCTTTTAGCATGCAACCCACCACTAATGCTCCTTTTTCATTTAGGTTTTCAATTTGGATGAATTCCAAATTACCATTTATTCCAATAGAAATGCAACTAATTACACAAAGCATCTTAATAAAGAATGGAAACAAGATTAAAAGCCCTCCTCCTTCTGGTGTTTCAATGCGTGGAATTTATAAAACAGAAAGGTGCTTTAATTTCACTTGTAGTTAGACCTCTTCAACAATCTTTTACCCAGTGTTTTAGTACTAGCTAAATGGAGCAGTATTCAAGTTGAAGGCAAAATATATAGGTACCTTGTATGCATTTATTACACAGGATTTGCCTTACTCACTATGTTTTCCCATCTTTTGCAAAAAATAAGAGACAAGTTCTTCACATACGATGTGACCAGAGCACCTGTTCTGCCCTGTCTGATTCTCTGCCCTGAGAAAGATGTTTCTGTCTTCAAGTGGAGAGATAAAGAAGCATGTTACTGGGAGAAAGAACAGCAATGGATATTTTACAGTTCAACTTGATTCACTGCAATCAAAACACAAATTTGGACAGCCTCTAAGAGCACTGTTGGATAAGAAAGGTTTTAAACAAGGTCTTAATGATTACACAGGTGGAACGGTCCAAAGCAGAAAGAAGAATGAGGCTGGAAATTATCAAATTAGCCAAGTGTTATGAGAGATGGAGAAAAGTAGAGAAAGGATGTATGTTTCGGGAAGATAAGTATTATGTATGTCCTGGTTTTGGCTGGAATAAAGTTAATTTTCTTCCTAGTAGCTTGTACAGTGCTGTATTTTGGACTTAGCATAAGAATAGCATTGATAACATGCTGATGTTTTAGTTGTTGCTAAGCAGTGTTTATACTAAGTCAAAGACTTCTCAGCTTATCATACCGTCCTGCCCGCAGAGGCTGGGAGGGGAGATAGCAAGGACAGCTGACCCAAATGAGCCAAATTGGTGTTCTGTACCATGTGACGTCATGCCCAGTATAAAAATCGGGAGAGATGTCCAAGAGAGATGTCACAATTGTATTGTGAATCATGAGCAATTGTATGGTGCATCACTTCTTTTGTATATTCTATTATTGCTGTTGTATGTTTATTATCATTATCGTTATTATTACCATAGTTGTTGTTGTTGTTATTGTTACTATTATTTTGCCTTCCTTTTCTGTCTTACTAAACTGTCTTTCTCTCAACCCACAAGTTTTTCTTTTTTTTGCCAGTTTTCTCCCCTATCCCACTTGGGTGGAGAGGGAAGAGGGGGAGTGAGCGAGCTGCTCTGTGGAACTTAATAGCTGGTTGGGATTAAACCATGGCAGAGCAATAATAACAGTAGTACTGATACCACTAGTGATGTGAAGATGGTGACTGAAGTCCCAGAAGGGAATAACACATTCTGCAAGTGGGCAAGTCTGTTGACAAGTTTTTAAACTTGAAATTACTCAACAGAAAGAATGCATGTACCAGGAAGGCCAAAGAATAGATTTTTTCCATGTAACCATTGCCCACAGCCAAGCCTCTATAATTATAGATCTGTACTGGAAAGAACAGATTGCGAGAGCACAAAGGAAAGGGGTATTTCCTTCTGCTACCTCTTCCGTGCCACAAGGAAGCTCTGACAGGATCCAGTTAAAACAGCTGCTGTACTGCACAGCAGATCAGTTATGCAATGCTGAACAGTCAAAACTCAATCTCAGTATGAGGAATCTCTTTTAGTTGTGGTATGACCTGTTGAACAAAATACAGTATCAGTGGTCAAGCAGACAAAAAAAATCTGGCACAGGACTAAATAGGAGAGTTGGAACACAACAAAAACTTGTGGGATTACTGGAGAAAGTTAAAGATGGAGTTTAAACTGGAGTAAGGGTGTACTTTAAATCGTGCAATACTTTGCTCTGAACCTCCACATTTGTAAGAATTTTCCATTGACTCAGAGGCTACTTGTCAACTGGTGTTACAGAAATTTACAGAATAGCACATGAAAATTATCTGGCCACCCAGCAGGGCTGCTACAGCTGCTAGTCTTCCTCCTCCTGGATTCTTTGCCTGCACGACCTCTCCCCAAAGCATGTCACACTGTTTGTTTCCTCCCTTTTCAATTATTCGGTTCATGCTTATATGCAGCTTGGTCAAAAATAGCATCTCCTGGTTCTACAGCAAGTTAGCATGTAGGAGCGATTAAGAGGTCAAAAATGAAATGTTGCCAGGATTGTTTGCTTCATTCTGTGTTTAGTTTTCAGAGAGATCACAATGGGAAACTAATGATTAGATAGAAGATGTTTCCAGATCTCACTGCTGGAGATGGTGAGACTGAGCAGGGCCTTAGACATACACACCAGTAAGATTCATTATGTTCTCTGGTATGCATTCACTTTATGGCAACAAGCATTTGAAATACCTAAAAGCTCAGGAAAACGTAAGAGAAAAACAAAGCCTTTCCTCTTATTTTAGTCAGTCTATTGCTTTTAAACCTTTGAAAGCACCATTTACCTTGCCAATACATAGGGGGAAGACAGCGCAAAATAGAATTCAATTAATCTAGGGGAATTTGTCCTTCACTCTCAGCACAAATGAAAGGATAGCACAAACCAGTGCAAAGAGTCTCTTTGTCTGTAGAAGGTAATATCTAGTTATTTATATCTTATCCTTCACAAGCATCATTTCCTCTAATTTAGGGCACTGGCAGCTAGTAAACAGCCATTTACAAAACCAGTTCACAGTACTTTCTGGTACTAAACTCCCGACTGGTCTTTGCAGCACTGCTAAAGATAGGACAGCTAGGAAATCCCACGATCTAACAGCATAAAGGTCAATAGCTGGGAGTGAAACACAGTAGAAATATGCCAGAGGCTACAGTCAAATTGTCAACTCATTACAGAGCTTCGGCTGTAACCTTTTGGTTCCCTCTACCCAGCAGCTTACAGAAAGAGTAGCCTTTGTTTCCACAACAGCTTCCTGGAAACCCCAGTGTCCCCACTCTCTCCAGCCATGGTTATCACAGCAGACAGGATACAGCTACTAGTAACAGTGTTACATGACTCACAAAAGTGGGGCAATTTTTGTTGTGGCATGGACTGTGCCCATCTGTACTAATTCACGATCTGACTGTTCAGTGCTAACACAGTTCTCAGTAGTCCCACTTACGGGCAATAAGGAAACACAGCACATCTGCAGCTGAGCACTAATTTGAGAATACAGTGTCATCAGCACCTATGTTTTTTATAGCGCATAACACTGGTTTGCGGTTCTTTGGTGAGACCTAGCAAAGCTGATTAAGGCTGTATCTTTTTGCTCCCCTTGGGCAGCTCTATACACCTTTACATACTTTAAAGATCTAGCCAGAATGTATAACTGAAACCTCTATCAGTCCTGTTCTGCAAATCTTTTTCAAGGGAGCTCTCACCGAAAATCTGCAGAACTAAGCACATCCAGAGCAGGATGCATTTTAGACCACCAGTCTTTTACTGCAGATTTTCATGTCAGTGGCTGTTGCAAAAGTACCCATTCTCTGTTTCTTGCAGGTTAATCAAGGTCTCAAGACACACAAGGTCCCAAGAACCCACAATAAAATTTCAGTAGATACATGTAGGCTGGAAAAAATAAATGCTATGAAATAAGGGAGAAAGATAAACATCACTATTCTCAGATTTTGAGATATAGCAGTTAATTTTAATTTCCCCATTATTTTCAATATTGTATCAGTTGGCTATTCCCATCATGTCTTCATCTGGAGAGGCTTCAGGAAACAGAAATCATCCCAAGTGCTTCTGGACTTATGCAGTGTTGGAATCATATAAAGGAAAACGGAACAAAAGCTGACTAGTAATGATACATTATTTTCCTACAGCAATTGTTGAGCTATTAATTATTTTGCATGATTTAATGAATGTTTACATGATCTAATTTTGTTTGTTAGTTCCTTTTGTCTAAAAATTAATTTTAAGAAATATTTTCTCTATGTAGGGAGAAGAATCACATTTATCAACAATTCTAGAAATCTGAAATTCACATCTATTTTTTACTCTCTTCTTGAGCAAATATCAAAACCTCGCCACTTGATCCAATGTTGCAGTAGTATTTGAATGATAAATCTGCATTTTACATTCATCTTGGAATACATTCTATTTCTTTTTCAAAGCACTGCAGTTTTACTTTGGTTAAAAAAAAATTAAGTATTACATATCAAGAATATTTCTGCTGAGTTCTAGTTAGTTATTTAGATGTAGATTTAGTTAACTGCACAGGTTCCTAAAAGTAACTGAGATAGAAGTATTTTGTGAGGATAATCATAGAATGGCATAGGCTGGAAGGGACCTTAGAGATCATCTAGTCCAACCTCCCTGTTGTGGCCAGGGACGCCACCTCTCGACTAGACCTGGCAACACATGGGGACCGAGCGGGAATCGAACCTGCGACCTCAGTCTCGGTCATTGTTGTCAGCACCGCGCTCAACCCACTGAGCTAACCGGCCCCCTAAATGTTTCATGGATGATCCATAGAAGCAGAAGACTGGGTTTTCACTCAAGGTGTATGGTAAAATTATATGAACAATAGTCACTACCAAGTTAATGAGATTTCAAAAACAAAGAAGGAAGAAGATCCTTGGTTATTGTTTAATAATAAAAATAGTATCTCAAATTTATGTAGTACATCAAAGGCTTCCTAACAGTTTTATGAACCAAGACATCTGTGAATGTATTAAACTGTCTAAAGACAATTCACTTATGCTGTGTTAATATAGCAATACCCTTATACTTTCTTTGCCTATTGCTCAAGAAATGACTGGAAATCCCACCTGAAGAGTTATCTTAAAACAGAGACAAAACTGCACTGAATCCTTATTCGATAATCAAGCAAATGACTTGATGGACTTGACAATTTATTTAAGAAAATTACCAGTTAATACTGTCAGAAAGGTTCTGAAAGCCAACATCGGCCCTTTCTATACTGAATGAGGGAGATGGCACATCCCTGCCTGGGGACTGGCTGACTTTTTAAAAGAGTGTTCCAAAGCTGTGTTAAAGCTGTCAGGAAGTAAGAAGCTGGGAAAGCCACAGAGAACAAGAAGCTATCAGCCAGCGTGTGTAAACTGCTCGTGTAAAGCAGCCTGGGATAATTCCAGTGAACTGCTAGCTCCTGGCAGTGGGATCACAAAGGAGAAGATTATCAAAATAATTTAAAATCTGTGAGTGTAACTAGACTGCAGCAGAAGCAGTGGGACAGGTCTGGTGGGAGACAGCTTACCACGTGTGCTTTGGAGGAAGAGAAGAACACCAGCAGAATCCCAAACACTTTTGGGACACCACTGTATGGCACAGCTCCCTGAGAAGGATGCTCAGAGGAAATATGAGCAGTGGAGCTGGTGATTACCATCCAGCAGAAGCTGAAGATGAATGGCTGCAGCAGGTACCTTCTGCAGATGTTGCCAAGAAGAATAACTTTTGCACACTTATCAAGTAGCTGCACTCAGTGCTTTCCCAAGCCCTTCGCTACCACCACTTCACTCTCTCTCACCTTCCTGTTCACGTCGCTTTTCTCTGGTCTCCCCTCTCTGTATCCCTTCATCTCCCAGCAAAACCCCATCTCTTTGATCTTTATAAAAGTACAAACAGAAGTGTTGTGGTATTAACGCAACATCTCAAAACATCACTATTTTGTCTGGTTTATCCCCTCCTGCCCAAATTGTCTCTGTGCCTCGCCTGTTCAGATGTAAGGTCTCCCAGACGGGAAGTCCCTGTATCTTGTCTGTTGCAAAGTAGTGTCATTCTCAGCTGAAATCCCCTGTCATGACTATAAATACCAACATTAACAAAATCATTGCCTGGACTTCACTGAATGTAAATGTGAACAATAACACAACACCAACCGACTCTTTTAATAAAAAACTTTCTCATACTCTCTTTTCTCCCCTCCTGTTCATTACTTTAAAATATTCTACCAAAAATAGCCTGTTAGGTTATTTGTCTTCAAATACTGAAGAGTATGGAGACCCAACTCCAGAGAGATGCCAGAGGAGAGTCACTGGCACTAAGGAAGGACCCGAGCTCTGTCTAAGGATTTCCAGACTTCTGAGCTTGAAGGCAATGCATCTAAAAGGTGCCACTGTGAATTTATCAGCTGCATCACCGATTCATTGCCTCACGTCTCCCATCAGAGAACCAAGACTCTGCCAGAGCGTTGCCAAGCAACCCTGTCTTGGGCTAAACACAAAAATAGGTGCCACAAAGGCTTCACAACTGACTGAAGTCCCTTTTCTTCACATTGGCAATTTTGTCTTTAGTTCTCCATGCAGGTCCCCATCACCCCAAAAACCTTGCTGCTGCTATTAAGCTCTGAATGGGACATGTGGGAACAGATTGCTGGCTGCAGTGAGCTGCAACTAACTGCTGTGGTGGCCCACACAAAAGGTCTTTACCTAGCTGTTCTGCTTTAGCAAGAATGTTAAAAAAAAAAAAACACCTCAAACATATTTTTGATGCTGCTGCCATTTGCTAAGCGTACAACCAGCAAAAGATCATCACCAGACTTTTGGCTCACATGCTGTCTATAATAAGATTGTAATAAGATCCATCCTCTAAGAGTCACGAACTCAATCTATGCCACCCAGCAGCAATGCTAACTAGGTGTTTGCATTCATTTGTTTATTTCCAGCTGTCTTGATAAATACTGGTTCTTTTACAGTGCTGGTCCTTAAGCACCATTTTGAAAAGACCACAAATGAAAAGTCTGTATTTTGGAAGGCAGAAGTTAACAAAAGAATCAGCTTTCATATCCCTATTTATTACTTAGAGCTTAGGTAATTCAATTTCTTTTAGTAATACTGCTCTTGGTAGTACTTTGGTTTTTAATGTTACTGACTCGTTGTCCATTTCCAACTGAAGTATTCACAAGGGTGTTTTGTTTAAAAATGCACAAAGGTATCTTATTAAATAATGTCACAAACATGAAGTTCATTATTATGCAAATGCCATCCTCAGAACAGATTTGTTAATTGCAACTCATTTGCATAATTAATGAACTCTCAAATGAATAATGCCTTTGCAGATTTGTGCAGCATTGTTTTAAAATAAATTATAAAATACATGTCAAATGAAGAGTGCTTCTTAGATTCCCATAGCATTGTTTGAAAATTAATTACCAAACGCTTGTCAAATTAAAATGTGTTTATAGTTTTTACAGTGTTATTTTAAAATCAATCACAAAACAAAATGTCATCGTACTAACGCAAATAATTTGGTGTTTTTCTAAAAAAAAAAGAAATACAGAAAATATGTTTAAACTTCAGTTATATTGTTTGTTACACTCATCCTGAGTTTTAGTCAATTTGTCATAGCATTATGATTTAACAAACTTGGTAGCTGTTTGTATGCTAATGTATTAGTAAATTGAGATTAATTTAATTATAGTGTGTTGCATCTCTAACAGTACTAATGATTAATGATAGTGCATGTAAAAATGTTGTGTGGGCAAGGTCATGATACATTAGTAACAAAAACTCCTGGACTTCAACTGACTGTAGATTCACGTTTGCTCTTATAGAGGATTATGTATCTTTAAAATTTGATGGGTTTCTGAATTTTAAATGTTGCCTTGATTTTCTTTCTTGTCATATAACTTACATTTCCATTTTCTGCAGAGAAAAACAAGTTCAGGAAAGTAAAAATCTTCCTACATTCCTAACCACGCAGCCTAAATGAAGTCAGATCAGTTTCAGGAATTCAGCACTAGAGCCTGATATCCCTTGACTGTCAGCTCTTTCAGAACACAGATTACAGATAAACTTCCACTCCGAGACAAAAAACCTTAGGCAAATTCTCTGCTTTCTGTAAATTAGTGTTCACTGGATCTACAGGAAGAAAAATGTTTCATGATGTTCTGAGTACCTGAGCATCTCTAAATGATGGAAGATTATAATACCCTGTTAAACAGAGCAAAAATAAGGATATGGAGGCACTTCACCAATTCTTTGAAGATTAGCCTTGTAAGTTAAAGAGAGAGGTTCCAACATTTTTACAACCCTCTGAGTTATGTTAAAATTAATCCCAAACAATTAATAAGGTCAACAGCCTTTTTTTAAGCATCATGGAAGAAAAGCAGTTCCTTTGTTCACTTTTACATTGTCCATAGTTCTTAAGAACATTTCTATCCTGTAAACTCTATTATGATTTTGCTCAGTCTCAAGCAGTGTCTTGGCAGTGCAGAAATAAACATATATACGTATGGATCTGTGTAAAGGAACACCATTTGAACTCAAGACAATAAGACAATTATTAAAGGAAATTTCATATATATAAAAATATAAAAAACAAGAAAAAAAAATAGTATCCTTGGGATAATGTATCAGGCTAAAAAGAGATCAGGTATCTGATATGATCAGAGGGAATCATCTTTTCTGTCCTTTCAATACAGCAGCTTGGGCATTCACGCTCCTAAGAAGCAATAGGGATTGCCAATAAAATAGGACAAGTCTTCTCCTCGGTTATTTTGGCATAAATTTGAGGCAATGAGATTTGATTTCATACTCCCTACAACAGAATAAAAGCACACAAAGTGCACAAGAGGTTGTAATAAATATATCAAACAAAGGAGCACCTTGTCAGAGACGTTTTTAAAATATTGTAAGATGCAATGGAGGGCACATGATAACCAAGGAAGTGGTACAATACCTCTGGTCACACAGATGACAGGATTTCATTCTGTGCCCCCAGACAACGAGTTGACCATGGATGCCACAGCAGTACTGCTATGAAGAGAAGATCATCTGTAAAACACAGTGAAGCTAGTGCTGCTGCCAAACACACTTCTCCAGACATCTAGCCTGGTGGGGTGTGGCTTCTGGCTGTGACTAACTAATGGAATTTACTGGGAACAATGATTAGAGGTGACACACGGAAACTCTGGGGTGATACAGATTACATTCAAGAAAACATGAAGTGCTTTAACTTAGGTATCATTAAGTAACCTGCAGATGTGAGACCGTAGACAGTGATTTTAAAGCTTATTTCACCATATTACTCCGGGACTGACTAGTTGTGTATGAGTCATCCATCACCCCTGGAGATCTAAAATGCTTCATGTGTTGTTCCTTTATTGCGTCACTGATTTTACTGACATGCGGGAAATTAGTTACGTCTTTGCACAGAGACAATCTGTGTAGAGAACACTGGTGAGATTAAATTCCTACCGCTTTCTCCTCAGACTAGTCCCAGAATCTTAACAAGAGGAGGAAATGTTTCCTCTGATGATACAGATCCTGATTAATTACCGTGGAAGACTAGTCTGCATTAAGCAGTCTGGAAAGAGCCATCAGTTTTAGAAACGTCACTGGATTAAGCAAGGAAATGTGTCCTCTTCAGAGTGTCCTGGATATTAGTGGACTCAGGATTAATTTTTATTGGAAGATGAGTTTACATTCTGCATTCCTTGTTTTTAAAATCTTTGCTTAAACAAAAGAAAGGAGCTATTTAACTTAACTTTACACTAGTGTCTTCTTTTTTCCTCCTTGCACCTGTGAAAAACCTGTAGAATTTCTGGAGCACGGGGCATAAAGTTTCTGGAATCCAGAAGGCTATCTATATTGTGCAAATGCCCCAAAAGGTGAGAAAATGAATGTTTAGGCTAACATGCACTGGTGCCAGTCAAATTGTATTACTACTAACGCATACTGCCATCAGTGTTATTTTGAAATATATGTTGTCCAGATCATACGCAATTCCCTATGTGGATTATAATCTAACTTCCATAAGAAAACCACCTCTCTGCCAAAAATACTATATATTGCAACAAAAATGAAAAGTAATAGGGATGAATATGATACACTTCATATGTACACTTACATACTGAATAATCACAAAGCAGCTTGCAAAAATAATGAAGTCCTGTAATTTTAATTATTGGTTGGAGAAAGTAGAAAATAAAATAGTGAGGGATCTGGCCTGGAATATTACAGATGGGTAAAGAAATAAGAATAGAATCAAGATTTTAATCTGAATCATGTGTGCTTTGTTGTGATTCTACATCTTATGTATAATGAGAATAATTCTAACATTAAAGCTTCTTCTCAGATGTAATCTTCTAAATTTACCATTGTTTCTATATGAATTATTCTGAAAAGTAGACATTTTATCTAATAATTATGTTGCTCACTTTTCTGTTAGTGCAACAATTTACATTAATTACATGAACTTTTAAAATACACAGTGATAGTTGAAAGGTCTGGCTGTTAATCACTCTGACTTTAGCTTCAGTGCAATCAATGGAACTGTACTGGTGTGTTGAGACTGAGATCTGACCCTGCTGGTGTTCTACAGACACTGATACTCTTTCTTACACTTTTCTTTAATGAATGCCAGTTCTTCTTGCTTTATTAAAAGCTTCTCTTCATCCAATAAAATTCAATGAGGCTACCATTAATAAATGGACGATTTATTTTCTCTGAAATCTGTATGAGTGATCAGATTTCTCTGCCACTCTGCAGGCTGGACAGCAAGTCTGTGGAAAAGGCCCTGCGACCTGGGGGGCACCAAGCGGAGCAGAGACCAGCTGCGTGTCCTGACAGCACACACGGCCAACAGCATCCCATCCACTCACCCAGCCTGGTGGGACGTTTTTCTTTTTCTTGGAACAGTTATTGAAAATCAAAGCTAGACATGCAAAATGTTTAATAATTATAACTTACTCTTTTAACGTTCTTAGGAAAAGAAATGCAGGGAGAGATGCTGGAAATGAAATTTCTTTGGTTTTAATAATAAACAATAAAATACTCAACCCTTTTGTTAATAATAATCAAGGTACAGATTTCTCTGTGAGTTATACACAAAGTGGAAAAGGATTTTTTAAATCCTGTACAAAACTGCAGTGAACTAGTTATATAAGGCAGTCCAATGCTCTAAAAAATAAAAAAAAATCACTGAATGAATTAAACTCTAGTAGATCTGCCTTTAGAAAGTCACACATCCAATGCAAACTATAGAAGGATTACAGGGGACTTATTCTGTAGTAATCTTCAGTTTATAATCACTTAGTTTCTTTTGGATTAGATCCAGTCCATTTCATTAACCTGTAGTAAGGTTTTTTCCTTTCTTGCATTTTAATCCACTCTAGCCTGATTTACAAAGATTAACTTCAGATTGAAGTTCTTGAGATCCACATCCCCAGATCAGAATATTTGACTTGAAAATACATATTTCACAAAATATGTCTCAAATAATGGTCCTTTTAAATTTTACTAATTACAATTATCTAAGTCTGAAAATGATTGATCAACAAATTTGCAGGGATATTAACCTTCTCAGACATTCCAAAACCTACTGTTGAACAAAAAAACCCCACCAAATTTAAATACATCTTAGTGACCTTGAGGATAAAAATTATTCGTTCTGATTTAATGAAAAAAATAAGAATTAAGAAAGATACATAAGAAATGAATGAGAATTAGAGTGGGAGATTAAGAGTAATTGCAGTAGACTGGAACTGAGTACTTGAAATTATCTGATCTCATACATTTTAAGTAATAAAATATATCTGAAAAGGTACCTGTATTTTGAAAAAGTGAAGAGTTTTGGTACTTATTATAGTTGTATATAATTATTTCTACAGATTCTGACTATGCATCAATCAATATATCAGTTCCAGATGTTATAATGCATCTCATTTGTAGAAATAAGAAAATCAAAAGTTCAGGATGCTGCTGTGTTAAGATGTGTGCATTCTCTATAACTAGGCTGTATACAATATAACCTTGGTATTTCACCTTTTCTATTTTTTTAATGATGGATACTTCCTTTCAAAGTATTTCCATTCCACAGTAGTATTTGGATTTCTAAGTATTTTCATACAAAATAATAAAGAAAACATAAGCCTTTAAGCCTTCTCCAAAGATGATTGACATTTTTTCAATCCAACCTGCATTTTTATTCTGAAAGTCCTGTACTAGAATTTAAATAGATTACCAGTTTGCTCAATGTATTTTGTTAACTGAGATCATTAAAGTTATGAAAAATCTGAACTCATGAACTCTTAGTCTACATTGTTGACAACGACAATTATTTTACGGTTCAGAGTGTATTTTTCTCTGAATCATTCATGTCTTTAGGTAGAATAATGTGAGATACAGCAGGATCACATTGCAGAGGAAGGATGTGAATTTAAAATCACATACATAAAAAATAAGAGAAAGAACAAAAAGCACTTGATATTTGTCATCTCAGACTTGTGACCACAGCCACTCCTCGATGCTGGGGGCAGCTGTAGGTACCCCTCACTCAGTTGTCGCTCTCAAAATCTTTCACATCCAGCCATCACCCTGTTGCTTCAAAGGCAGGTGTCGATAAAATGCCTGAGTCTTGGGAAGGCTGTAGAGAATTGGCTGACCCATTATTAACCACAGAATCACCTAGACTGGAAAAGACCTTTAAGATCAGGGAGATGTGGGTGTCCATCAGCCAGCTCTTTGTCCAGGGGATGAATATCACACAATCCTGCTAACAGTGAAAGTTCTATTCCCCTCTTCTCTCTGAATCAGACAAGAAGACAGCTTGAAACAGAGTGGTCCCCTTCCTGTTCTCTCTGCTCCACTGCCTGCTGGAAGTGATTTGACTATTTAGTGAATTTAGAAGATGTACTGCCTATGGTTATCCTGGGGTAGGGGGTTCAGTCCCTGTGGAGAGTGACCCATCACGTGCTGAGCTCTGTCACAAAGCCTCCCAGCAAGCGTTTGCCGATTCCAGCCACAGCACGTAGATCAATGCCATTGGCATTGTGTAGGTCATATTCTGACTGCTTTAGCAGCATGATCAGCACCAGCTTGATGTAAGGTGCACAGGGACATGAGCATTACAGTTAATACATTTTAGAACCAAAAAGATCCCAAAATATCCAAAAAAGATAAGGCTGATGTGGCTCATCAAACAAAATACGAGTTCAATATGTGACTGAGGACAAACTGAATGTGGTTTGCATCTATGACGCTTTTGTGTGGGTTTGCATCAGCCCAACAGCCTCTGTGTGAAAATAGCTCAAATTAAAGTTAATGTATGGTCAGTTGTGCCCAGGCTGTGTCATTTTAACTAATTTTAAGCAAATAAAATTCTATTTAAAGGTGTATCTTCAACTAAATACTAAATCTTTTCTTCAGAATACTACAGTTACGGCTTATTTCTTTCTTCTTTATATGGAGAGATCTTATAGCAAACAGAAGTAAACAAATATGAATCTTCATTATGCATGGAAATACATAATGAAGATACATGCCTACTAAGAGCTGAATTCAATTCAAAATATTTTTCTGAGAATTGTTACAAACTTCCTTTGACTCATGATTTTTCCAAAGAATTAGCTTTATACCCCAACTCTACACTACCAGAAGAAAAAGGCTTTATCAAAGCTGGAATAGATTGTATTTGTTATTTGAGGATAAATGCTATAAATTAAGAATCATAATTGTTCAAGCAAGAATCAAAATAAAATACTCAGAAGTGCCTCAAAACCCCAAATGTCAGTTCAGTTTATATTTTTCATGTGAATTAGCCAATTAATCCTCTGTTATTCTACAAAATGAAAGTCAAATAAAAAATAGTCAAAACAAGAGCTCAAGAATTTATATTCTAAAAGAACATCAGATGCTTCTCAGTATTTTTTCTAAAATAGCACTGTCAAAGTTGGGATATTTTTGCACATTTTCACTGAGAAATTCATGTTAAAGTTAATTTACTTACAAAAGAAAAAAACTGTTGCCTGAGAAATTTCTGACCCACCTGATCTACTGTGAGCTCTAAGATCAGATGTTACTTGGGCAAATGTCTTAACCACTACCATAGTGTAGGTTGAGTTGCTTGGGGGTTGGGGTTATTTTGTGGGGGTTTTTTGAACTTCTGGAATCAAATCCTGTAAATTGCCAGGGTATCTTTAACAAAGCACTTTTTCCATAGTAAAAATATTTTAGTATTGGAATTTCCTCAGCTTCAGGGTAAGTTTTCTTGCTAATGTAAGAAAGAAAACAACCTCAAAAGAGGATTCCTGATATACTGGATTCCCAAACTCATCAGGAATATGACAAGCCCTTCTCACTTAGAGAAGATAGAGATTTCAACGTGAGCCCCTACATTCTAGATGAACATATTGGCCACTTGGCTATTTGGATAGTTCTCACTTACATTGTTTAATTTTTAAAATTCAAAAGCTCGAGGTTGTGGGTTGTTTTCTTTTTCCCCAATGTAGAATGGAGGCCAAATGCTTGAAATCATTTGCAAAAAAGGATTCTTGTTTTACAGCCAATCTCACAGCTGACTTCACTGGAGCTATTTACGTGAATAAGGGAAGCAGACTTTGACCACAGTAGCTGTGTCTAGACTAGTAGATTTTAAAGTGCCAGGGAAGTGCTTCCAGGCATTGGAATTTGATTGTCTACACCGTTAAATCATTAAAAGAGTCCCTGGCACACTGCTGGCTTTTCGCAGCTAGAGCAGTTGCAAACAATTCGCACGGACCTTTCCCTATAGGTAGCCAGAACACAAACACCCCTTGGACAGTGACACGGTTTCATAGCACGGATGTGGGCCAGTCTGCACCACATGCCAGGGAACAGTCACAACTAAGTTTAATTTACTGGTATAGAAATAATCAGTGTGCATCAAAAAAAGAAAATCGAAATCTCAACTTCCTCTCCATGGAAGGGAAGAAGGTGGAAAGAAAGGGGAAAGGGGGAAAACAGCTATGTAATTTTAACAGCCAGATTTTTTGAAATGAAATATCTGCTTTTCTCTTCTTTTCAATACTAGGAAAATGTGATGTTTCTTGTGACCTTGTCCATTCTGGTTTATTTTTCTCTCACTTCTCTTTTTTCCTGCTTTGAGATAACCTATCAATAAATTGCCAAAGAAAAAATGCATGGGTTTAACTTATCAGTAAATTTCACAACAAGAAGGGTAGCTACATTAATTCTGAGCAGTCCTTTGCCCAACCTAAATATTCTACTTCAGTTTCTGTGCCAAAGGACAAAAAAAAGGAGCTGTTCATATCCTTCTCCGAAGTACCTACAGCCAAAAGAAAAGATGCTTTTGAGCAAAAAGGATCAGCTCAGTCGCGGAACTAAAAGCTTAAATTGTGTTTGTATCTTTCCAGAGACACAAGGGCAGAAGGGCACCTTCTTCAGGCATCCAGTCCCTGCACAGGGTCAAGCACAATGGCAGTGATTGTACTCATGGAATGATGTGACTCTGCAGGGCTAAACTCTCTAGAAATTATGTGCGAGAAAGGGTTTGTCCTCTCACTCACTTTACTGCACCATCGACATGGCCAGAATTGGGAAGCAGAGTTCTCCGACTCCTAAGTATTTATTTTGCCTGTACTGATTCTGTTCACCTTTAGGACTGTTAGGACTACACAGGCTGCGGCACTGTGGAAAGTGTCTGAACTCTCCACTGCCAAGGCTGGGGTTCAGGTTCTTTTCAAGGACCCTTCTAGAAGAGGCAGTGCATGTTGTCCTGTTAGAAGCTGATTCACTAAGGTGGGAAGGTCTGCTAAACTCAGTTTGAAGTTGTTCACAGAATCTAGATCAAGGATCTGTTTTCCTTTTATCTTTCTTCTAACTGGAACAAGCGAGCACCCCAAATAAATTCCAGTCGCTAGTTTCCCATCTGTGCACTGCAGTCCATCCCACAGAACTGATTTCTACCGTGGGTTGGAGATGAAAAACAGTCAGCTGGTTAATATCTGTCTTTTTTGAGAGTACAGTACACTGTAAGTATAAAGGCTGTCTTAAAGAAAGAAAGGTCACACAAGTTAGTTGATTTGAGGATTCCTCTAGCATTTCAGAGGGAATTTATTTCAGACCATGTATATTAATAAAGCAAAGCCCATGGTGTTTCCAAGCATGCTTGGTGACATGTGCAGAACTGCCAAATGGTCCATTATTTCTAAAAATTATGTGTCCCAAGGCAGTAGCAAACTTGTTTTCCAGACTGTGGGCATCAGTTTATGTGCTACATACAGCATGTCCCTTTTTCTTGTGTTTTCCAATACATGTTTGGTTTTAAAATTCCTATTCTTTGAATAACATTCCCTTTTTTTCCAGAATACTTCCTAAAATGCCTTCTTATTGAGTGCTGTCCACTAAGCATTAGCACTGTTCAAGACAGAAAATGAAAAAAGCAAAGTATGAAAATGAAAAATCTGGAATGTAATGGCTGTGTTACTGCAGCACATAAGTAGTCAAAAATAAGATATTGCTGCACATTTATGTGCCCCATGTATTTTATCATGTTAATTATCTGTTCATTAATACTAGTGAGAGCAATTATTTTCTTTAGTGGTACAGTAGTCTGTATAAATCATGATGTCTGAAGATTTTTAGAGGTTTGGGTTTTGGTTTTGGCATCTACCGGATTATTTTGTACTATAGTGACAATAAGGAATTCAGACTATCTACTTATAGAAAAACAGGATTTGCTTGCATAACAAAAAGCTTTTAAAGAATATAGTATTTAATTCAGTCAAAGCTTCTGGTAATGGTATCCTACTAAAGCCAAAAGTATCATTTGCTGGCATTATAGATTGCATGCAAAAGGAGGGAAAACCAGGCATAATAATGCAACAGGACAAATTCACTCTTCTTTACAGATCCAGGGGCTACTTGTGAGCATGTCAGTCACATTAGGTACTAATTCAGAAACTAAAATATATGCATTTTCAATTCTAACAGGCCTGAACGTTGATGTAGCAGACTTCTACCAGGTCAACACTATTATAGAGCATTTTCCTCAAAAACTTAGGGCCACTCATGATTTTGGATTCATAAGGAATCATGGAACAGATCTTAGCTGCCCCTTCAGCCTACAGAAGATAATTCAGGGAAGAGTGATATTGGTGACTTGAGAAAATTTATCAAATAACAGCTGCATTGTTCTCAGCACAGTATGATCCTTCCAGCTTTTAAACAGGTGAGTGTACAGTCTCACTGAGCACTGTCTGGCACAGCAGATATCCCTGGCTTAGTATCTGACTTCAAGGAAGTCCTTCTGTTCATTTCTCAGCCTCTCTTGTGTACTATCATGTGTATGAGCACACAGACATATTCTCTACCTCAGTTTCTCCACTTTATAGACAAAGATAATACTAATGGCCTCTATAAAGTTCTTCAAAAACTGCTGATGTGAAAGGGTACGTATAAGTAAAGTGCTACACATGTACAACTGACTGTCCTTTTCCTTTCCTAGAGATTTGAGTACCTTAGAAAATACTGAAAAATAAAACATCCATACTCACAAAGAAATCAGTCTGTAGTAGAAGGATGAATGCTTGGAGTTGATCAGTTCTGCCCTCACCAGCAGAGCTGATAATAATCAGTCACTTATGTGGTATTTCACAGCTGATACCTCCTCCAAAAAAAATTAATTGCAAAAGTTTCACAGATGTCTGCAGCAGTTGACCAGAGCTCTTGGGTTATTGCTTGTCAGACTATTAATGGGTTTGGCTAACCATGACAGTCATTACTTTCCCCCTCCTGTGAGCTACTTTCTGTGTAATTTATGCATAGGTTTTGCCAAGATTTGACAACTTTCAGGATATTAACATAAAATTAGACTGCAGAGCTGAACAATGGGTGGCATTAAAATTAGCAGCAGTGGAAACCAATCAAAGAGAATTGGTTTCTCTCCCGCTTTGCTTTTAAGTTAATATTTTTTATTTATTTTATCTTATTTCATTATCATTTTAGAAGGAGAGGTAAAAGAATAAATGCTAAAACCAGTTTTGTTTTGCTGGGTACCTTAGGAACCTTCAGAATGGTGGAGAAATTTCAATTAGACAAAATGCCTGGCAGCATCTTAAACAACAGCTATCCTGAAATCAATCACAGAGTAAGAAAAGTTAGAAGTGTTTTTTTGAAAAAGAGACTTTAAACAGTCTGCTCCACACAGATTGTTTAGTGAATGCCATTACAGAATGCGATGTGTGTGTTAATAAGTAAGGACATCTGGTAACCAGCTTTTTTCTGATTCATTAACTGACTCTGCTTCTGTGGCTACAGGGCTTGATAGGGAAGGCTGCAAGACTTTTGCTCTCAGAAAATGGGACTTTGATGTACGCTTCGTTTCTTTGACCCAGCCATATCCTTTAAATTTACTGTTATGCCTCCATTATAAATATTTAAATTTGAAATCTTGCTGGAAACACTTAAAAGCTTAGAAGAATACATCCTCCTATTTAATTGTACATAGCAAGAAGTCATATTTAAGATTCCTTTACAGATCTTCAACAATAATTCACTCCATCAACACACACCCGTGACTTTCTCTACTTGTTAACATTTACCATGGCTACATTTAAAAATTAAATTATTCTCTTGTTTCTCAATGTTTACACTCTTTTATATGTGATTCATGACAATGGATGGAATATTTCTGAAAAAGGACTTTGATCCGATTCCTTTTTTGGAAAACTACAATTTGTGCCAAACCAGTAGGATTTTAATTTTTTTTTTAACCCTCCATGAGATTAATGAGCTTGGACACAGAAAGAAAAAGCATCACACTGCTCATATCAAGTGCTGTTTTTCTTCCTATAACACAAGTGAAACAGCTCCAAATGCTCTAGAGAGAATGATTGAGCAAAAGAAATCTAACTTGATAGTACATGTTGAGGGATGAAATGGACAATGAAGTTTCCATATGTTGTTTTTACGCAGTAATTAGAAACTGTCACACACCGTTTCATTTTTTAGTTTCCTTGGGCTTATTTGCATGTATGAGGCTTTCCTTAAAGCAGAACTGCAAGCATCAAACTGGCACCCAGTTGAAATCCAAGGGAGTGACACGTGGGCTTCTTCCACCTCATGGACAAGAAGCCAGCGGCAGGTACTGTGAGGGCCCAGAGCCCAGCGCAGCAGCAGCCAGCTGCAGCCTTGCTTACCTCTCGGCTCCTGCCGAATTTTCTTTTCCATGTTGAAGCAGTGGCCATTCCCGTGGTGTGAGCCCATACATTCCTGGGTATGCAGACTAGCTTTTGTCTCCAATAGATACAAGGAATTTAACATATTAACCTGCATGTACGTTCAGTGAGAGTTTGGCTCCTCATTCCCTTAAGTTCCTTTAAGAATCCTTGCACAGTTTCTCAAGGGAAAGATAGGCAAACAGCGCTGTGGTTCTCAGTTCTCCCCACAGCTGCAGAAAATTGCCCACGTGATTCTGATAAATTTTTCAATCTCTTTCATAAAGACTCCTTTCCATATCCGAATAAACATCTGGTTCACTTAAAACATCCGAGTCTGGCCTTCAGAATTGCACCGGAACAGAATGACCAATAAACCCATTTGGCTTTTATATTCATTATCCTGATATTAATGATGACTGAGGACTGGTCATATTGACCTTTTTTCTAAAATAAGGGAGAGATATATATGTATACTTAAAATGTCAGCTAAGAAACTAAGTCAATGTGCGTGTGTTGTGTAAGTGGGTTGATGTTTTCCGTCTCTGAACTGTTTTCCAAGCCTTTGTAAAATACCAGAAAGCTTGATGTATATCTCTCATCCATGAAAACAGATTAGGTCTCTGGATTGCTGTTAAATCCCAACTCTTAAATGATCTATAACCCTAACAAACAGGCCTCTGAAAAACATCAAAGGAAATTGATTACATTTGCAATTACATCCAAGAGGCAGAATGCTAAGGTCTACCATTACTGCTATTTTTTTAAACACTAGACCAGATCCTTGATGCTACTGATCCTCTTTTGCTCATTCCCTACTAAGGCAAAATTGGGTTTGTTTAAAAAAGGGTCAGATAACCTTTTACTCTAATCACTAATTATTCTTACTGCAGCAGCACTGAAATGCTCCCCTCTGCCAGCTACTGTTCAACTTCCCAGAGATCCTCATCTTCACACTTGATCCAGAGATTACTCTAACATAAACCTAATTCATCCATGTAAATGAACCTTTGGGGAGACTAAGTCGTACTTACTCATAGTCACTTACAATTACATAATGTAAATCTTTGCTTTTATGTGTATTTTAGCAAATACTTTTAGCTGCTATTTATATTATATGCAAACTATAATTAGAACTTTTTTCTAAACATGGCGGCAAAGCCTCAGGAAGCTATGAAGATATGCTGTTGATTTATACCAGCAAGAAGATATGGATATTATACTTTAGAGGAAATTCCAGAGGCGCTTATGGTATCTTGCTTTATTTTTATAACCAGGAATATAATGAACAAGAATGAAGAAAAGGAAAATGCTCATATGGAAGATAATGTAAATCTAGTTTGAGAGACAGTGGAGTTATTGGTCAACACAGTGGAAGGCATGTCATTGGTTATAGCACAGCTGCTGGAGGTGACTGTGTTGGTATCTGTAGCATGTTGATGTGTGAAGTGCAAAAATGAATCTTATTCCTCAGGAGAGTCCTGCATATGTCACGTATATTGTCTCATTAAGCCAATCCATTTATCAACCCACTGAATGCCAATTAAATTGCACAGGATGGTGCAGGTATATGGTGGGCTGATGGTGCCAAACTTTATTACAGCTGAGGTTTTCTGGCTCAGTACATTCCTGCATAGCAAAATGGCAGACATATCAAAGCCAAATTAAATGTTCTTGAAATAATGCCTTTAAAGAGGAAGAAATGCCACGGTCTGGCACAAAAGAGTATGAAATACAATGTCACTTCTTAGTGTACTTTTAGTTCCAATGAAGATGTCACGGCTCAGATCCAGCCAGTGCCAAATGTCTTCACAGCGTGCAAATTAGATCAGTGTAATTTCATCAGGATGATGATCAGGCTCTGTTGTAGTTATATGGCTGCATACACAGCTTCTGCTGACTGCTGCAGTCAGACTGGCACAGCTGAGCTAATGCTGCCATCCTCAGAAAGAGACAGAAGTTGATTTTATAGCATTCTCCTGATGCCAGGGTCCAAAGGATGCTCCTAGATCCTGGGAATATGTTGGATTAGTATTTACTCTGAAGTGTCGACTCCAAGAACTCCCTTTTCTATCTCCAGCAACAGTCCCCTTTTCACCTCCAACTACAGTAATGTGGATATCTTTTCTCAATATATTCTTGTTACACATTGTCAGATGATCGGGTTTTGACTGAAGGTTTTTCAATTATTAAAATTCTTTAGCCAAGAAGCCCATTCTGCCGCTCTGCTCCAAGACACTTTCTGGTACCATACAGCAGAAAAGAGCTACTGCTGTAGCTGCTTTAGTCTAAACCCTAACATATGAACACAAACTTCTCCTCTTTGGCAGTATTCATTAAGGGCTGTGACAGATGTACTCTGTTGGATTTAGCATTAGTCACTTAAACATTATTGTTCCGGCTGTCCACCTCACTCCTTTGCTGGAGGTTACAGCCTGCGTAGCAGGGGTGGGAGAAGTTAACGTTTCCCAGCTCCTCCAGTTCACAAATCACAATTCACCATATTAGCTCAGCTCACTACAGCTTAGCTTGGTGTATCTGATCTGCTGAATGTTAAGATATCAAACCCTCTCCTGGAACGGTTGGGGCACATGTGTGCATTTTGTTCTGCTGACAGGGTGTAGGGCTGGTTGCCCCCAGCACCGGGGAAGGACAGACAGGTGGGAAAAGTATTATCTTTAAAAGGCTCAGCCTGCCTGCTGCTTTTTTCCATGCCAGTCTCCAGACATGGAAAATGGGCCTGACTCTTCTCAGAAATATTGTCGTTGTACAGGAAGAGTAAACCTGCTAAGTAAATGATTTGCTGGTAAGCGCTTCCTGCAGCAGAATTTGGTGCTAGACAACAGTACCAGGACCAAGGCACACCTTGCATATGTTGGAGGCTTCATTTTGCTTTAGCTTTTTGCAAGGGGGATTTTATATGTTGAATCTCTAGATTTGGTGATTTTTTTTCTCCCTGAAGCATTTGGTAAAGATCAATTACTTACACATATAACAGCTAAAATCCCCAAACACCATGGCACGCAGCCATTTGAGGCAAGTTGCCAAGCCTGTAGCTTCAATTAACCTTCATATACCCCCCCAAACTTGGAACACTATCAGAAGGCTATTATGTTCAAGCCTTACTCATGTGGCGAGCACTTAGACCCTGAAGTTGAAATCAATAATACTGGTGGATACATCATTGCTCATGCATTCAGGTTTGCACAAGCAGCCTCAAATTTGTGGCAATCTCATCCAGACCGATGTAGCGAGATATAAAAACTTGTAGAGACATTGACATTTCAGAATTTTGTCACAGAGGTCAAGCTCATTGTCCCTTGAACGTCATTGAGCTATTTGGACTCAGTAGCTACTGAAGATGGACTGGAGTTAAAGAGAAGGGAGCACAGCAGGGTTTGGACATCCCATTAAGCCTTTGAAGTGGCCACTGTTTCCAGTAATAGCTATTTGTTCATCAGAGGTACCGTGCAAATGGGTTGCTCTCTCCAGAGACCGAAACAGAGACTCCAGGCACCCCAGATGTTCATAAGCTCCTTACTTACCCTCCCCTGTGTGCACTGAATTCCCAAGGTGGATGGAAATGGAGCAGAAATGGGAAATTAAAGAAAAAGTCAGTTTTGGCTCCAAAAATTAAAATGTTAGTCATGCTCACACGGAAAATGTAAAGCTTCAATAAAAGCAGATAAACACAGTTTTTATGTGGGGGCAGACAAAGGGCTAGATGCCCAGCTGGTATGAACTGGCATAGCTTCACACTGAAGTCGATTAAGCATAGTGCAGTTAGTGCCAGCTGAAGATCTGGCTTACAGTTACTGTTCAGTATTCCCATTGTGTGGGTGAAATCCTGTCTAGGACAGAATATGGCATCTAGTGATGCATATTTCAAGTGCATATGCTAAGGAACCTCTTAGGATTCAGCCTGAAAACTTACTCAATCTTACACCTCATAAATGGCACTAGAAATTACTAGAGATTGAGAAAAAAAACTATTACACAGAGCCTGAAATCCTAGGGTGAAAAAAAGCATGCTTCTATCAATAGAAGAAAAGGAAATCACATTTAATACATGTATACAATTTTATATTTAGTGAGAAATATTTACTCCCTCACGCTTTTACACAAACATTTCACATTTGCCATCTACAGGATGTGCAGTTTGAAGCAAATTAGATCCTTCAGCTGAGAGAAGAAGCAATTCACCCAGCCTTTCTGCTTGTGCACCTACCCCGACAAAGGGGGCAGCACCCCTGGCCATTCCCGGGGCATGCCAGGACCCAGATGCCAGGCTTGGGAAGGCTCTGGCAGCAACATCTGGCTGCATGGCGAGGTCTAAAGGCGGTTGTGCAAACAGATCTGGAATAGCCTCTGGCTCTGGGCTCACTTGTGCTCTCCTAGGACACATATTCCTTCTGCTCACCTTTGTTTTGTCAAATGCGTGGGGTTTTCATTTATTACACACTGGAGTAATACAGAAAAGCTTTCTATCTGATCAGCAAGGTCGTTTCCTACACAGCACCTTTCCTTCTCCCACAAGTCTTTGCCTCAATAAGTGCAGCCTGTGCAAGTTCATACCACTTAATTTTTACCTCCTTTGTTTTAATAACAATTTTTCTGAGATTTAGTTGCTGATTGGAAACTCATGACATGAATTTGTCATCTCATTTTTAAATCAAAATAATGTATTTTTAACTATCACTTTGCTAAAGCTGAAAAATATCAGGAATACAAGTATCTTTTTTTTATACTTTTATCTTTGTACACGTTAGGGGTAGAATTAAGCAAGGTTGATTGATTCTGCTCTAAAATTTGCTAAGTTGCTTCTGGTAATACAAAAATGCCAAAAAAAAAGGACATGAATATATGAAAGTGGCTACACTTAAGAAATAAGCCCTTTCATGTTATTCTTATGTCTTTAAGCCTTTGCTGTGCATTGTATGTGCAATGTAATACTTAAGAAAGATCCTGGCATCATTCATACTGAACAAAAAAGTTAAGGATCTTTGAATTTGTGGTAAAGGTTCCTGTAATTGCCTGACATGTACACCTACGCCCTACTGAAAAATTGTTCAAAGACCATGAATTCTGTTGCATCAACACACTTGCATGCTTCCAAAAACTGAGAGGTTTCTTTGTGTCCTGTGTTTTAAAGCAAAAATTTAATAAACGTGGCAAAACATTTCAAAATAATATCAGTTTGTCTTAAATGGCTCACATCTTAGGAACTCACTAGGTAAGCTAAATAGCATCTTGCAAATAGGACAATAGCTTTTGGCCATGAGCTAGCAAGATATATGTCATCGCACATCTAACATTCACAAACATTTAATAAATGATTGTTTACAGTATGCAGTATTTTCCATGGGCAGAGTACAAAAAGAAATATTATGAGATGACATATGCTAGTCGTAATGTTCTGTGCACTGCTAAAGGTGTTCAACAAATTGTAACACAAAATGAAATTTGTTTTTATAATTCTCTATCTAGCAAATAAATATACAGTAGAAAAACATTGCTGCAAGCATTCCAAGTGGCTAATGGCAACATTTTTTTTCCTCTAGCTTTGTGGGGATGAAATAACTACGACAGCTATAATTTTGTAGAACTAAGGAGAATCTTATTCTTTGGGGATTAAAAAAAAAACATTCAAGAAAGGATAAATCCAGAAAACATAATCCAAGGGGATCAGAAAGGACATGTGGATTAATATGGAGAAAAATTAATTGGAGCATTAAATGTTAAAGAAAGCATGAAATGGATAAACAAGAGATCTCTAACTTACCATGTTGCTCAGGGATTTATATGAAGCTCTGCTTAACTACAGGCCAATTCATGGGTTTAAGCTCAGTTTCTCTTGAGTTTTGAGTTGATTTTATGGCACATTTAAGAATCCATACCAAGGTTACAGCACATGTGAAGTGTCAGAGGGCTGACTGAAACAGTACATTTAAAGGAGTGAGGAGCTGGGAATAGAGATGGTGTAGTGATGGCCATTGCCCTGACATTGAAACCATCTCATGGAAACTGAGTTGACAATGGCAAGCTCACTTATATAGGTTCGTGACTGAGAAAATTAATAATTGTAAGTGGGGTTATTACTATAACTAGTGAAAAAGAGATGCTGAGAGTCTGTAAACCATATTTACATACAAACTGGAATCTTGGGAAGGTATTTATTAATAACTCAGTTAGTACAGGCCCCCAACTATTGTTCCTTTGCATCACAAGGAGGAATGTAGCCTGCTGTTCACAATCTTCTAGTACATCATATACCATACTTTTCTGGTTTCTGCATGCATCTGTGGGTGGGTAGATGACTGAAAGAAGCCATTCCTCATAAATTAAATCAAAATGACTGAAGTTAACTTCATAAGGAAATGAACTGTGGAAAAGAATTTTGGCATTGGGTAAAATATGTCTGACAGATTTTTCTTTAAGGTCCAAGCACAGCTGAACTATAATAGGATGAGTGATTAACTATGATTAAGGAGTGATGTCATTAATTCTTTTAGCAAATAGGAAAAAATACGTTTACTCAATGCAATGGAATTTATAGCCGACCAACTGCTAGAGCCTTGCCTCTTCTCTGCTGCACAAAAAGCATTGAAATAACTCTAAAAGAGGGAGAATAATGATCAACACTTCACTCTGAAGGAGATTTCACACCATTTCCCTTTGATGAGGGAAAGCTTACCCTCAACATGTAACTTGCTTCTCTTCCAGGAAAAAAAAAAAAGCCATTATCCTAATGTTCCTTCTGCAACATATTGAAGAAGCAGGGCACTATCCCCAGAGGGCACGGGAGGCCAGCCCTAGGAAGATAAGAAGAAGAGGCAGCTGCATGCCCCTTATGGATCTGTTAAGAGTGCTTGAATCTGCCTCTTGTCACCAGTGGCATCACCTAGTGATAATAGGCAAGAGCTTTAAGAAATAAAATCACCTAAATCCCTGCTATCTACATTGCTAACTCCTAATCACTTTTCTTAAATAATATGGTCCAGTAACAGGAATTGGTTCAAATCTTCACACAGCAGTGCCAAGTTGGTGGTTTTGCCACACACCCTAACAAAGCAACTAGCAATGTTTTCTTTAGAGCAAAACAAAGATCAGATACATTTACATAATCTGGTCCATAGCTTCTGCTTCTTCAAAGATGAAATACGTAACCCAGCTTGCTCTGGGTGAGGGTAGGTAGAAAGATCAGGATCACCCTTAGACAAAGGAGTTTCACATTCTCAAAAGATCAGTGCCTCTGAACTTCATCACAGGGCACACAACAAAGTCCTGTTACAACCTTCAGTATGTCTGGATTGTTTAATTTCACCTTAGGAAAAGCAACAGACTCAGTACTGAATTTCCTAATCCTTGTCCATTTTTATTTGTAGTTGTTCCACTCATCTCACTCTTCCTCTCTTACTCCAAGCAGAAGAATGCAGCCTCGTGTTTTTTAAGAGTCACAAGACTACTGAACACATGAACAAATCTTCTCCAACATTTCTAGCTTAGGCAAACCTCAGATTTACATGGCTGGAGCCTAGGAGTGTGCTGTTTGGGCCTCTGATGTGACTCCTCAGGGGGTCACCTGAGAGTACAATCCAGGCCATTTTGGAGGCATTTTCACAGAATCTTTGTCCTTTCCTGGCCACACATTTTCCTGAAAGTTAAAGGAGTTTAGGTTTTGTGATTTTTACTCTTCAAATAAATAAAATAATTAAGTTTCTTCTGAAGCAGTAGAACTTTATTTTGATTGATGCATAGTACAGATTAACATAGTCCATTGACTGACATGCGCATTTTGATAACAAATTCCTTATTTACAGTGTTGCTTCTGCGAACAAGAGTGGCCTCGTAAACAGCATCTGGCTGTTTACTATTGCTACATGAGTATTATCCAAACTGCAAATTACTATGGAATGTTACATCATGTTCACCTTTTCTAAATTAACCTCCTTCAGTATGTCTTTTTGGTTAATGCAAGGAAGGCATGGACTACAGTCTTTCCCATTGGGTATAACAAGGGGAATCCTTGGTCATAAAATAACAGTCTGGAATGTATTTGGCAGATTTATGGTGATGACTTTGGAAAACACTGGTTTAGAAAAGTCGTTTCCAGCATTCTTTTCAATTCAAACAACTTGGCTGTTTCCTCTCGTTAGTACCAATCTTGACAAAATGAACTATAGAGAACTTGGAGCAAATAACTGGATGTGCAAAAATGAACTTTCACAAGGGCCATATTAAACAAGCAATTGCCACTTTATGATTTTAAGTAACAGTATCAGATTTAATGTTTATTAAATATGCTAGATCCAGGGGAACTTCACATAAAACATTCCAGTGGAGGGATAAGAGCTGTAGGATGGCTCTGCTCTTGTCATGACCCTCAGGCTGATTTACACAGGCTCTGTCCATGCCACAATTCATTCTAATTTTATGGCCAAGAAGATCAGTACTGAGACAGCAGTAACATAGCTATCATTGTTAAATGCTTTTTTTCCTTGGGCATTTCAGCCTGGGTGGTTGATGAAACTTGAAGAGAAATGCTGACTTCTTGACTTTCCAGTTTCTTTGGTCCAGGTTGAGAAGGGAAATAGAGTAGGAACAACAAGAATTGTGTATCAGACAGTGATTGTCATAAGCAGAAGCAGACATTTAAGCCCAGCTTGGGGCTGGCCTGAAGAACCAAAGGAAGCTGAATGTGCTGGAATACTTAAGAAGTATTATCAAGCTTATCTTTATAATATATGATTGATACCTGAAATTGTTGTTGAATAATGCAAGCCAAAACAATTCCATGACTCTAATACTCACGGAAACTAAAACTTGCCCTTGTTTGGAATTATTTAAATTAACCAAGTTGTTTCTTTAAATACATATATATCATCTATAGAGACTTAACTGTCATATTAGGTTACTCTAAGGTTTGAGGACAATATGCAGATGCCTACCCCTGTAGCTCTGTCCAGGGTTAACAGGAGTCTACATGGTTAAATATCACTCGTTGCTTTGACAGTATATAATGCCCCTAATTCTTCACACACAGATCAGATGTTAGTAGTGGAAAACATCTGTTTCTGCTCATATATTATGGACAAAAACCCCAAAGATTAGAAATTGGTAGCAGAGTTGCAAAATTCTGACTCAGAACTTAAGCAATGTTAGGAGTCCCTTCTGTCCTGGGTTGCCTGGGCTTTATGGATTTTTTTAATATTCTAATACTGATCTATTGTTTAATTCTCTTTTTAAATTAAGCAGTAACAGATATTCTTGCTAATACTGAATAAATACATTTTGTAGTTGAAGTGTTTGAAACTTTGAACAGGAAAATAAGATATTTGAAGGTTCATCCAGTCCAGTTTAAAAGCATCAGCTTATTTCAGGCTGTCATGTTGTGCTAAGAGAACAGCAGCAGCCAGAACCAAATAAAATCTCTAATTCTTCTACTAAGCAGAATGGGTATACCAGGTAGATGGCAACTTCTGTTGTAATATTTCTGTTCCATGACACACACGCATACACTGTGCAGACACACAACAGCCAAGGCCCCACCCCATGACTCAGGGGAGCATGATACTCACTCCAACACACAGCACATCCACATCCACCCAGAATTCCAGACATAGTACTCCCATCCCTGGCTCAGCCTTCGGCATGGCGTTGGACCTCGCACCCCTGGTGAGCTGCTTTTCCTTAATTTATTGATTGCTAAGCTGGGCAGTCATGAAAAGCCACCATTTAACTTGCTGGCATGGTCATGGAAGAGGACAAGTGGGAATCCTCTGGAGGCTCCCAGCTCTCCCACCCAGAAAGGCAGCAGCTCCCAGGGCACAGTCCCCAGGACACAGAGGGATGAGTCTCCCTCCTCCTGAGCTCCTGTCTTTGAGGCAGCCTTGACTGTACAGTGGCTCCACTGGCTGACCAGGCAAGGACTCACAAATCCAAGGAACTGCACTACAAATTTCAGTCCATTTGACTGAACTATAACTGCACTTCTCAGCAGAAGGGGATTCTGACACATAATGTCGGGACAGATCCAGTAACTTCTGCTTGTGACTGAGACAGTTTTACTTTCCAGCTTTTCCATGTGACTTCTGAATCCCCTTTTTTGTCTCCTTTATATCACAGTAAAATTTCTCTCACAACACTGGTAGTTTCATATTACATTCTTTTCCACATGTATGCCATGGATGCTGATTTGCAAAATTAAGGTTTTTTCAGCAGCAGCCTAGTCTCTTTTGAATTCGATGGGAAAACTCCAGGGTCTCGTCTCCACCATTTATATGGATTGTTTAAACACTTTAAAATCACATTATTACATAATACGTGCTCTATTTATCACAAATGGTGATACCGGAGCTATCCAGTTGGTATATTTTTATAAATATTTAACAATTAACTTTTGAAAAATGTTCATGCTGTTTGTTCTCATTAATGTTTCCTTGTTACAAAATTGTTAATTAACATAATAAAACAATTGTTATAGTAAGCAAGAAAATAAACATTTCATTAGGGGTAACTTCTGAAAGCAAGCCAGGTAGTGCCACCCAGATAATAATTCACTTGCAGATCACATGGCTTGCTGTGTGTCCCTCATTCCTTTTTCCACCTAATGTTACTGTATTGTACTTATGGAAAGAAAAAAATTCTAGAGATAACTGAGAAAATACAGGATTGGCCTCAACATTTTCTGTCTTTTTTTTCTTTATCTGATTCTACCAGAGTCATATTTATAGCAGATGTCATCTAGACGTTTTTGATGTAGAAGGTTATCAATCATGTGGATAACCCCAACCAGATGTAATAATGCACATACCTCTAATTATTGCTTATATAATGCCTATATATTGCTTATATAATGGACCAGTGTAGGTAACTGGGAACATCTCTTGGATAAATAAGCTGCAGTCTTTTATTCTAGCTCAAAATCAAAATGGCTTGCATAGTTTTAGATTTATTCCATATACTCGTGCAAGTTGATGTCTCCATACATTTTAGGGGGGTTGTTGGTACTGAACCCTTCACGCCTGACTACTTCCACCTAGTTCCATTTTTAACTCAAGGGTACGTGCCATACCCAGAACTTAGAAAACCAGACTTGGGTTAGAAAACTATTCATGTTTTTTTAGACCATGTAACTTCATTTTAATTTCTGTTGATGGCAACCATAATCATATCTAACAACAACTCTGACACAATCTCTGAACACACCAGAAAAAATATTATATACCAGACATCCTGAACTTCCTCTATCCCATTCTCTCAGCCTTTTTTTATTGTGTCCTTCAGAAATCATCCCACTTTACCATTTATATACAGAAGTCTCTTTGTTCTTCACTGACTTCATACATAACTTTCATTTATAAGCGCTTTCTCTCCTCAGTACTATGTAAAGGATTTTAAGTCTTCTCTTCCCTGTAGTCAGCAGAAAATAAACTTGGTACTGATTCAGAAATATTCTCTGTACTTTTATGTTCTTATCCAAGACTAGTAAACAGAGCATTGGTTACATTTGCTTTTCTTTCTCTGTGATAAGATAATAATCCTTCAGATATGCTTGGTAAACTTCCAAAAATCATATGTTTGCACACTCTAAAAAAGTTTTACTAGCAAGTACATTACACTAAAGACATAGAAAAGAGTATATGAAATTAACCACAAGATTTTCAAAAGCAGGGGATACCAGGATGTATTTCTGAAAAGCTCACAGCAGCTAAAGATGTGGTCAAAATCAAGTTAGAATATTTAATTTAAAATACTTAACTAGAAAGTAATCGTTTTTGTGAGTTGGAATATAACACGAGATAATTTTTCCAGTCATACAAAATAAACCAAACATTAGTAGCACACCATAACTGTTCTTCTGAAATGCCCTAACACCTTCCCTTTTCTGCTGGGATGCAACCATGCACGGGAATGGAGTCCCTTGCAAAGTTCTTTCCTGTTTGGGCTTTGTTTACATCAAGCTTCCGGTTACCAGGAAGGGTCTTGTGCAAAGCATTGCTGTTGCATTTTGAAAGAGAGCTCAGCAGCTGTGCTGAGCTGCTACTGAAAAAAAATAAGGGGAAACAAATAAAGAGGAAAGAAGTATGTCTTGAATTTATCTGCTCAGATGAACTGGATTTTATAATGAAAATATTCCTGTGATTTCAATAGAAGACAACTGAGATATGCAACTAGATTTTGTATATTTTTCCACTTTTAGGCTCATTTGAGTTTATGTTCCTGAGAGTATCAAATTAAAACTAAATTCTAGTGAAATTACTTATTCTCTAACAACTCATCCAAATTTACTGTTGTTTCAAATTTGTTGTTTCAAATTTGTTCCAAATTTATTATTGAAGAGCAGAGTAGGGGAAAGGGACCTGGGAGTCCTGGTGGGCAGCAGGATGACCATGAGCTAGCAATGTGCCCTCGTGGCGAAGGGGGCCAATGGCATCCTGGGGTGTATTAGAAGAGCTGTGGCTGGTAGGTCGAGAGAGGTTCTCCTGCCCCTCTACTCTGCCCTGGTGAGGCCACATCCGGAATATTGTGTCCAGTTCTGGGCCCCTCAGCTCAAGAGAGACAGGGAACTGCTTGAGAGAGTCCAGGGCAGAGCCACAAAGGTGATGAAGGGAGTGGAACATCTCTCTTGTGAGGAAAGGCTGAAGGAGCTGGGTCTCTTTAGCTAGGAGAAGAGGAGACTGAGGGGTGACCTCATTAATGTTTCTAAATATGTGAAGGGTGAGTGTCAGGAAGAAGGAGCCAGGCTCTTCTCAGTGATGTCCAATGACAGAACAAGGAGCAACAGGTGCAAGCTGGAGCACAGGAAGATCTACAAAATATTAGGAAAAACTTTTTCACTGTGAGGGTGACAGAGCCCTGGCACAGGCTGCCCAAGGAGGCTGTGGAGTCTCCTTCTCTGGAGACATTCAAAACCTGCCTGGACACGTTCCTGTGTGACCTACTGTAGGTGATCCTGCTCTGGCAGGGGGGTTGGACTAGATGATCACTAGAGGTCACTTCCAACCCCTGACATTCCATGATTTTGTGATTTTTTTTCGGGTTTTGGAAAATGCTTAAAGCAAGAGTAATTTTTCTGTGGGGCTTTTGGAAAACTAAATCCTGAGTATTTAGATGTATCTGGTTGTGCTGGAGTTTACAAATCAAACTTAATTCAGTAAGTGCCCAGCTTTGGTTTTGTTGCTTTAAATACACTCTGCGTAATAACAGATGATAAAAATATTGTAATGTACTAGGCATTAAAAAAAAAAAAAGTTCAAACATTCATTCAAAAGTTCATCTTCCCTTTGCATTTTGATGGCTCGGAAGCTAAGGTACTAAGCTTAGATAAAGAGCTAAGGTACAGAGCTAAGATACTATGTCCTTTCATACTTCCCATATGCATAAGTTATTTAGTGCTGTAGTTGAGAAAAAAAATGCAAATTGCCTTACCTTTCTGGCATTGCTGTATTATGCTATATGGTATGAGCAGGGGTGTAATTATGATACATTTCAGTTTGCAGTAAAGTGAAAAACATGCAACATGATGTGATAAAGAGGAAAGCTGCTTTGTTTTCTAAATTATGCTGTACTTTCATATCAAGAACTTCCTAATCTGCATTGAAAGAAGGTCACAAAACTGGTTTAGTATTGATGAATGATTTGAGAAAAGAAACATTTACTAGCAGAAGTGGCTCTCTTTTTTTCAGAGGAATTTTACCAAATTCATTTGGCTTAAAATTTGTATCTGGATAAAATGTGCACTAGGGTATAAAAATCAGCCAAAAAACCCACCATATTCCATCCCAATAACTGAGATAAAACAGTGCATAACACCTCCCCTTTCACTGGAGGACAGCAGAAATCCAATTTCTATGGGGTTGCAGTTGATATTTCTAGAGTTGAAAGCTGTGCCTACATGAAGAAATCCCGATTCTGCATGGGTATCAGAGCATGCTTAACCTCGGTGGGTCATCCAGGAACGGGACCCACAAAAGGAGCAGAAAAATATCCCTACCATCTGCTATTTCTCTAACACAACATCATAAAAAGGATTAAGCAAAGGTTTGTCATGCAACCAACCTTCAAGTCAAAGATGGCGGAAGAAGCGCTGTATGTGCTATTCAGAATATGAAAGGGCAGATTTGTTTAAGATGGAAAGAAGGTAAACAGTATTACTGGCTATTAGCTGTTTTATTCAGTATCCATAATAATTAATCAATGCTAAGTAGTTTAACATAACACACATCGCTCAGATTCTAGGCCTTTCATCCTAAATTTCTGAAATCTCAGAAAGACACTACTTAAAGGATGTGAGATACTTTGGAGTGCTCTCTGGTGTACCTTACTCATGAAAACAAATGTCTTTCGGAGGTGAAAACTGGAACCATATGAAATTGACAGGAAAGCAGACATGAAAATACCATACATTTGGCTTTTTCGGGATTAATGCTGTCGTCAAATAATGTTTTATTGTACACACAGCTAGCATTGTTCATGGAAGGGAGCAGTTTCCTGACTTTCTATCTATGAGTTTTCTGCAATACATAAATGAATTACTGAAAGCCCCCAAGAAGCCTTTTAATAGAGTTGGATGAGCCATTCAAAATTAACACTGTTTACTACATGTCATTTCCCCTGTTAGAACTGAGCCACAAACCAATAATGATCTTGCAGAATTTGCTTGTTACTCATCACTGTTCACTGACACTTGCCCAAGCAAATTACTGCCTACGGATTATCTGAAATGCAAGGCTATTATTTGCACATAATTATATGTGATAGATCACTCAAGTCACACATTATTTAGATGTTAATTAGACTAGCTCTGTTTCATAAAATTGAGCATACCTGAAAATCATTTACCTTGAGAATCTCTTAAGTGGTTAGGCAGAGATCTAATTCCACAAATTACTTTTGATTTTTTATATTTTTGTTGTTGTTGCAGGGGAAAGATGACTAGAGATATCTTTGCTGGTAATACATGGAGACCTCAGATTTCAAAGTGCATTCTGGTTTGAGTCAGCTGCCTAACAAAATTTTCATTTCCTTTTTCCTTGACGTGCAAGTCTCAAGCAATAGGGAAGACATCTGCCTGATGCAGTTCCTATACACTGTTCACAGAGCCTGGTCTCACGTCAACTGCTTATATGTGTATGCAGGATTTACATTACCCTTCCTCAATAGCACACTATTTCAGACACTCATTTCATGCTTGGCCTGAAGCTACTCACCTTTGTATCAGCTTTAAGAGTCATACCTAAGGCTATTCTTAATTTTGTTCATTTTCCATCTCACTACACATTGCCTACATAAAACAAACTACTGTATGTAGTGGTTACAAGTTCCAGTGGCCATACCCCAGAGTCCTGATGGAGCCCTGGGAATCCCAGGCAGCAGCCATACTCCTCTCTTCCTGCCAGTCAAAACTTCATGACAAGAGAAAGAAAAAAAATAGACAAATATTAGATTTAAGATTCTTTCTACAACAAAATAATATCCCAAAACATGGGTTTACTGATGAATGGCTGAAGACTTTTCAGTGCTTATTTATCTCTTTTTTTCATCACCTAATTATTTCTTCTTTTCAGTCATCAGCTTGAAGACTGGATTTAACTTTGGATCTGCTGCATGAATCTGACACCTTTATTTTAAAGTTACTGTAAGCAATCTGTTTCACCAAGTTTTTCATCCTGCTCTCTTGGACTTTGATTAATTCAGGCAAAAAATTCATTTCAGTCAATGGTAATGTTGTGGAAGAACTGAAAGTATGAGCCCAACACGCGGCTTGATGAAGTTAGACTTCCTCCCAATGTGTTACAAGAGTGTATCTATACAGCAGGTGTAAACAGAACACAGTTTTCTTTCTCTTTGATAGGAAGAAAATAGAAGCAATTTTGTAAGCTCCTTAACATAAAATTATCCAGGCTTTATCCCAGTAACAATTTCACTGAATATGTAGTTTTCATCTTTTATATGGAGGGTTGGTTTGATATTTAAGACATGATTTAAGTTAAAAACATCATGACACAAAAATTTCAATATATTTCTTTAAGTATCTTCTATGTCTAAGATTTCTTCTTTGTTAAAAGAAAGGATTCAGGGGCTACATGCTGTGGGCATTTCCTCTGATTTTTCAGAGTCATTTCCAATGTTATATGATTGTTATATTTGTATGGGATAGTGATTACAGCATACGAGATCACTGAAATACAATTATTTTTAGACTTAAGGGAGCTGTACATTGTTCCTTACTGCATCTGTGAAAATCCTGTGAAAACTGTGCCAGATGCTGCGTGGTATGCAAACACTCCAAGTTTCAGAGATCATATGTGCAAAGACTACAAAAATACTCTCCAAAAAGTAACTGTGATTATGAACAATGTGACAGGCAGCTAAGATTTAATTCTGTCCATTTAAATTGCATAATCCACAGTTTACGGGAAAACTTCAGCTGTCCCTGAAACTGGCCCTACTTGTGGCAAAGCTGCTCTCAAATATTTAATGTCAGCAAGCACTGCTGAACAGAGGCAAGGGGAGAGGAAAATACTTTAGAAAGATAAAATATGTATCTACTGCTCAAGGAGTGACTGGAAATAATTCACCATACCAGATTCTCAGCTAGTGTAAATCAGTCTGACTTCCACCGACCTTTCACCCCCAAAGACGCCTTTAGATTTGAGACATGGAATAGAAGTCTGCAGTCTGCCTAACAAACTGCACAGCTGAATCTTAAAGTTCTTAATATATGATCTGCATGATTTGCTACAGTGTATTCCTCTACAAGTCAAGGGTCATTACAAGCTCTGCTGGCTTTTACAGCCTAAGACGGCAGTTACTTACTCCTACACATGCATCTATGGGAGTCAGACCCTGTGCTCAGCTGATTAGATCCAGAGCTGCAATTTTGATCCAGATGCCGGAACTATGCATGACACTTCCTCTGTGCTTACAAATCTGCCCTTCAGGTATCCCCCCAGACTTAAACCGGCCTTTTCCCACTCGTAAGTAGCATAATGGTTGCTGCAGTCTCCCTTTTCAGTGACTACAGCTCTTGTTGAAATACAGTTTGCCATGCTGCAGATTTTAAAAGATGTATAACGACCAGTTTAAATTCTTTTAAAGGGTAGTACTTTCACTTTCATGAGTGTATGTGTGTGTGTACATCCATATCGATAGCTACATCTGTATCTACGTTCCACATCTGTCTTCCTGTTTTTAAAGTGAGGTCCCCCAGGGACCATTATGGGGTCCACAAGGGAGCTGGATGATGGGATCAAGTGTAGCTTGATGAAGTTTGCTGATGATACCACACTGAATGGATGCTTTGTAAGGGAAAGCCACCCTGCAGGAAGACCTGGACAGGCTGCAAGAGAGGGCTAACAAGAACCTTATTAAGTTCTACAAAGAGGAGTGTAAGGTCTTGCACCTGGGAAAACATAATCCAGGAGTGCAGCACAGGCTGGGATCTACACAGCTGGAGAGGAGATCTGTGGAAAGGGCCCTGGGAGTCCTAACGGACAACAGGCTCAAGATGAGTGGACATGTGCTGCACCTGCAAAGAAAGCTGACATGATGGTGGGTTGCATCAACAAGGGTGTCACCAGCAGAGATAAAGAAATCATTATCCCACTCTACTCTCCAATGTTTAATGGGTGGCTACAGAGAAGATGGAGACTCCCTTTTTACAAGCAGTCACATGCAAAAGATGAGAGATAATGGGTACAGGTTACTCCTGGGGAATTTCTGATTGGATACAAGAAAAAAATTCTTCACAATGAGAACAATCAGCCATTGGAACAATCTCCCCAGGGAAGTCGTTGATTCCCTAATTCAGCTGGATGGGGTTCTGGGCTATTTTGTCTAGTGCTTTAGCCAAGCAAGGTTGGACCAATGATTCTTGAGGTCCCTTCCAACCTGGTATTCTATGATTCTATGACTCATTACAGTAACAGACTGCAAACAATTAATGATTGCAAGTAAAATGTTTTTGTTTACAGACAACAATTTTTTCCTCTGAAATTTTGATGCCTATACTTCTTTTTGCTTTATCCATGAATAAGAAAATGAAGGAAAAGGAACATCTCTTGTGAATAATTACGTATTGCTTATATTTAGCAGTCAGCAGGGATAAACAATGATCAATAGAAAAAAAAAGCCAACGAAAAGTTCATTTCCAAAAGCAGTTTCTGGAAGAGCAAACTAATAAAACAAACTTCAGGGAACACTAACATTTGCAATAAAGTTTCCGTCAGTCAACTTGTTCCTTTCAATATGGAGACATTTGAGAGGCTGCAATTCTTTTCCCTTATGGAAAGCAGCCCTCTACTACCATTAATTTTTGAGATGGTTCCGTTCTTCTCTGTTCATTTACCTTAAGCCTGAAGTCGAACAGCCAGTGCAATCTCCTAATGATTTCAGGAGCACTGGGTCGCCCTTTCTATGGAGAAGTCTCATGAAGATTTCTTTTAAAAATATTTAGCATTTTATGGGTATATCATGTGTGACCATGGACACTGGGCCCAAGTATCTTTCTTGGAGCAGAATTGTACTGCTGGACTGACACATGTAGCTTCCTTAATTTCAAAACACCAGAAACCCTGGAAATACACACAACTAGAGTTATTTGATTTCACAGTCTTCATAAACTGCATCTAACGACATTTTCAAGATCTAAACCATTAAATATGAATAAGCAGCCAACACAATGTGAATATTCAAAGGGCTTCTGAAAAAAAGGAGATGACACAAGTCTAAATTCTGGATTTGTAATTTCAAAAAAGTAGAGATTACTGGTCTTGAATACTAGAAGTAAATAAAAGACTGGATCTAGACAAGAAGAAAGACAAAAAACCAATGCAGACATCTCTGCACATGATCCAGTTGTGTTCAGAACCCTGTAACTATTCATGCAGAGACACAGCCAACTCATAATACAGAAAAACTTAGTTGATTGTCAGGTTTGCTTGTGTAAGTCTTATTTACCATCTCAGTTAAGCTCAAACTTTGAAAATGACTAAGTGGGAAAATGGTCAAAATTATCTGGAGCAGATAAGATTACCACAGGAAAATACATTCTTTAACGTATTTTTCAAGAGCTGAATACTCTGTATTTTCATACATTTTACTTTTGTAAAGACCCTTATTCTTGACTTTGAAAGTTTTGCTGTTATCACATGAATCACTAGGACATGAGTGGAGATGTTTAATGAATTGTTCCTCATAGTAACTGAAATACATTTATAGCAGAAACAAAGTTTGTTCAGAAAGAAATGTACAATACTACACTTCAATATATTTAACAAGAAGAGAAAAAAAGTAACTTCTTTTTACAACACAGAAGGTGGATACTGATACAATATAGTAAAGATATAACTATTATTTTGAAGTAGAAAAATCTTGACAAAAGCAGTTTAAACAGATAATCTATTTGTCACACATGGACTATTTATGTAATCATATTTTAAGTAAATATGCCAGAATTTTTGTGGGGGGGTTAATTAGGAGATCAATTTTCATTAGCCAGAAAACATTAAAAAAAACAATCACACTGCAAAGCACACTAATCTGATTCTATCTAATGATTATGCTTCAGTCTTCGCACAGTGCCAGACAAACACACAGATGGCCAAATTTTGGCCTAGTTGAAAACAATGGAAAAACTCCATTAGCTATTAAAAGAGCTAGAATTTCAAATTGATTCTAATCTTAAATAATGAATAGTATGGGCAAATCTCTGCTTTGTTAAATGAAATGCCTAACAGCTTTTATGGCTACTGAGAATTACAGAGACATGACCCATTGCTGAAGATACTCATCATTTGTTAGCTCTGGATCTGAATTTGTTTTTCTGAGAAATATATAATTTTGTCTTAGCTACACAAAATACATATTCAACATCTTATTTTTACCCATCTATGATGACACTTAAATTCTGTTTTACTTTTCTTTGAACTGCCTTCTGTCATCTCAGTAAGCAGAAAATATTTTTTTCTAGATAAGCAACACTCATTTCTCAAAACATATATTATGTCTTATGATCCCACAGGCCTGCCTATGATGCAAACTGCATGCTCATTTATGGTCAGTTTGTGTACATGAAATAATCTTGACTGTGAGAATAAAGTGAAAAGTGTGGTTCAAATACGTCACAAGAAACAAGATGGCTCAGTTATTTCTGTTCTCCTCTTGTGTGGTAGGCTAATGTCTACATCACTTTTTATATAAAATTTTAAGTGGTTTTTACTAGTACATCTTTTCACTTGCTCTAAAATTATGCCATACCATAAAAAGATAACTGTACTCTGCCTAAATTTAGAAAATTCTTTGTTCTTAGAATTACGATGTATTTTGATATGTCTAATTATTATGTAATGAATACTGTGCTGTAGATTCTTTGCTCACTTTACTTAAAACCGATTCATATTCAGCTATTTAAGACAGAATCCTCAGCCGTTTTTGAACTCTTCAACCCTCGGTATAGTCCAGAGAGGATTCTCATAGGGAAAACACATTAGGAAAGGGTTATCAGAGGCAAGATCACAAGGTATACTACTGACCTTCTAGTATCTGTAAACCCCAGGAAGACATTTGTGTAACTGAGAGCTAGATTCATTGCATACATATGTCACCTGAGAAATTCCATATCACTTTGAAGTATGGAAAAATCAAATAATATGTGGTTTCTTACCACTTAGTTATGAAGAATTAGTTTGATCCTTCTGCAGGGCCTATGCCTTTATTATACCTTCTTTCATCATGGCTCTCATGGTCAACTGCACCAAAATAGGACACCAAAAAAAAAAAAAAAGCCAAATCAAGTTTTAGGAAAGAAAAAACTAAACAGAATATTTTCATAATATTGTATAAAACTATTCACTTATATCTTGAACATTGCCCTAAATATTGTTTTTACATTGAATTTTACAGCCCTTGTCCCTGTCCCAGCAGCACTGTGGAATTGGAAAGTTTGGAAGTTTGCAGTGCGTTGACCTTTTCAGGATGCCAGACTGGTGGGTACTCAGCCACTCTCTCATTTCACCTCCTCAAATAAGGCAAGGGAAGAAAGATGATGATTTGGAGAGTGAAGAACAGAGACACCACCTTCCCCACCACCACAACTTTTTTCCCCAGCTCAACTTCAATCCGTAATTCCCAGGTCCTCTACATCGCTCAGCCACTCCTGAGAGCTGCAAAGGGAATGGGGAATGCAAGTTACTGTGATTACATATAAGTTCTTCTCTGAATTTCCTTCCTTCTCATATCTTTCCCTGGCTCCAGCGTGGGTTCTTTCCATGGGCTGTAGCTCCTCTCCATTGGCCCCACTTCTTGCCAGGAGAACATACTCCAATGTGGCCTCTCTAGGGTCACAATTTCTGTCAGGAGAACAAGCTACAACGCGTGTACAGTTCCTGCCAGGAGAACATGCTTCAGCATAGAATCTCCATGGGCTACAGTTCCTTTCAGGAAAAATCTGCTATAGCGCGAGCTCTCCAGGGAAACAGTTCTTCTCAGGAGATTCACCTCCAGCAAGGGCTGTCCACGGCCACAATTCCTGCCAGGAAAACATGCTCCGGCATGGGGTGTCCACAGTCTGTAGTTCCTTCAAGGCACATCCACTGCCTCCAGGGTTGGATCCTCCATGATCTCCAGTATTTCCCTCCTCATGGGCTGCTGGTGAGTCTCTGCCCTGTCTCCTGGGCTACCTCCTCCTTCCCTAACTCTGCTGTTCATGGGGCAGTTTCTCACTCTTCACTCACTGCCTGAGCACCATTTTGCCCTTTGCTAGATGTTTTCAGAGGCATCACCGGCTTTGCCAGTCCGCTCAGCCTGCAGGGATCCTACTGAGGAACCAGCTGGAACTGTCTGTGTCAGACTTGAGGCAGTTCCTGGTCTCCTCCCACCACCCTGCAGCCACCCTACTGCCAGCACCTCACCATGGGCGCCCACAAACAGCTTTCGGTAAGCACTCATTAATGGCATAACAGCTTTAATGCAAGGAGTTACTAATTAGGCTGAGGCTCGTTAGCCTGGAAACAGAGCGTAGGGAACACTTGTAGGGCCTGGCTACCCCTTAGTTCTCCTGGTGAAAGAGCTGCAGAAGAAAAATACATCTGGGGGACCAAGCCTCAAAACAAAAGCTAGAGCTGGTGCAGATTCCGTCACCAAGTGTCAAATCAGGATATTAATGTATGAGCGGAACTTTAAGTTCACTGAAATTGAGGGCTGCGTGACAGCTGAACACATGCTTGCATGGTCCTCCAGGATATGAGTGATTTTCTGAACCGTTTGTCCTATTGGAGTTATTAAATAATCAGTTTCACTCTTCATTCTGCTCCTATATAAATGTTTATGCATTTGGCATAAAATCACTGATACATATGTCTTTATGGTTCTCCCCCACAAAGAAAAAGATTAACGTGCTTAGTTGGAGGCAAACCACAACTATGTGGAAGACAGACATATGGCCTTTTCCTCACTTTTGGAAGAACTGCCTCATTGAAAGAAAAAAACACAGTAGATCTTACTCCTTCCTTAGGAAATCACCGATGTTTTAGAAATAGGCTACATACATTTCATATACGTGCAGCTATAGTTACAACCAAGGACATTTTAAGTCCTCATTTTAACAACTAGAGCTCTGATAGCTTGCCAGAAAGTTTTTGTTTTCCCTAATCTTTAAAGACATTAATAAATCCATGAAGATGCACTATGGGGAACTGATGGTTTTTGCAATCATACTAAAAACATCAATGGAAGGAGTGCTAGAACAGTATCGACACACATACATAACATACACTGTTGTCCATGGACAGCAATGTGCCCCTGTGGCCAAGAGGGCCAGTGGGATCCTGGGGTGCATTAAGAAAAGTGTGTCCAGCAGGTCTAGGGAAGTTCTCCCCCTCTACTCTGCCCTGTTGAGACCACACATGGAATACTGTGTCCAGTTTTGGGCTCCCCAATTCAAGAGAGACAGGGACCTCCTGGAGAGAGTCCAACGGAGAGCTATGAGGATGATTAAGGGACTTCAACATCTCTGCTATGAAGAAAGACTGAGAGAACTGGGGTTGTTTAGTCTTCAGAAGGGAAGGCTGAGAAGGGATCTTATTAATGTGTGTAGATATCTGGGAGATGGATGTCAAGAGGAAGAGGCTAGTCTCTTTTCCATGGTGCCCAGTAATAGAACGAGGAATAATGGTTATAAGCAGGAATATAGTAACTTTCACCTCAACCTGAGGAGAAATTTCTTTACTGTGAGGGTGCTGGAACATTGGAACAGGCTGCCCAGAGCGGTCGTGGAGTCTCTTCTGGAGACTTTTAAAACCTGCCTGGATGCATTCCTGTGTGGCCTGGCCTAGGTGATCCTGCTCTGGTGGGGCAGATGAACTAGATGACCTCTAGAGGTCCCTTCCAACCCCTCACATACTGTGATTCTATGATTTAGACTGACACGTAAGGAAGAAAGTTTTTACAGTGAGGGTAATGAAATACTGGCACAGGTTGTCCGGAGAAGTGGTGGAGGCCCCATCCCTGGACACATTCAAGGTCAGGCTTGATGGGGCTCTGAGCAACCTGATCTAGTTAAAGATGTCGCTGCTCACTTCACGGGGGTTGGACTTAAATGACCTTTCAAGGTCCCTTCCAACGCAACGCATTCTATGACTCCATCATAATTACGTCCTGGATTTAGCTGTGGCTTGTCTTAGGCTTTTCTATGCAACTCTGTTGACATCTCAGGGCTGGCTCCTGGTTAGAGATGCCTCCTTCCATACTCACGTAGATTTGAAGTCTGTGAAGTAATAATTTTTGTGCATATTTAGGATTCCATGCTATCATCAAAGAAATGATCAATGGATGAGAAATATTTCTAATATACTGTCTCAGGAAGCAGAATCAGACATAATGATTACCATGTTTCATAAAGGTGGCCTGGAGTCCACATTCAGAGGTATGATCTCATTGTGATGTTGTCTGATGAAGCACAGTATCACATCCTGGAAAATGTAAACTATGGTATCCTGAAGACAAGACTGAAATTGGACTGGCATTTCCTCCAGATGTTTCTTTTCAGCAGTTCTCTTCCAACAACTGTTTTAGTTTGTTCTTTGTTAGATTTGATTTTTCAAAGGAATAAGGGGGTCTTACAAGTTTGTTTCCCATCTGAAGCATAGTCATTGTCATTGCTGAAAGAACATGCTCTGCACACGACCACATGCTCTGCACACGAACTTTCCTAATTTGGAGACTGTTTTCATAGTGCTCACTTTTCCTACACAGCCAAAGGCTTTCAGCCCCAGCACGATCTGACCCACTGATTCTAAACTATTAATTGCCCAACTTTCACCAGTTACCATGCATATTTTTTTGTTACAAATTCTTTTAATTTTATTTTTTTTTAAGAAAAGAGAGAGCGGAGAACCCTTCCACTCCTCTCAAAATATTCAGTCATTCAAGCATCTTTGAATGGACACCTTTTGAAATAACTATTGAGGCAGTCCTGTTTAAATTAATGGTCTCATATTGACACATGCACATAGTCAAAGCCTGACACAAACTGAAACTATCATATGTCCAAGTGATTCTGGTCTAGTGATAGTAAGCCCTGTATGAATTCACACCCAAGTACAGAACTGATGCTTCTTGTCAGCAAAACTAATATCTGCTTTGGCCTACTTTGTTTAAACAACAAAATCTTGTGCTTTTAGCTTGTCCTCGGGTTTATCTTGCCTAGCAGAAGCAACTGACAAATGTTTAACTTAAAGTTGCTTTGCAGCTAAGAGATAAATCCAGGCAAAGTTCTTACGGATTCTGTTCCATTCCCATTGCACCCAAACTCTTCAGCAGACATGTGGAACCTGTGGAAGGACAGAAATATGAAAAAACTAGAAACTCACAATATCAAGAGATGGTCAGGAATTTTTCTGTTCAGTGAATAATATGTTAAAATGGAAATTAATTGCAGAAAGGGGTCAATTTCAAGAAATTACTAATTTTTTAAAAAATGAAAACTAGGGTTTTTTTATACTGAAATTCTCTGCACATACATATTTCCTTTTCATGTCAAAATACCTGTATCAAACCTATAATATTTGTTTTAAAAGGTGAAAATAATGAAAAAAGCTACAATTGTACTGATCCAGAATTTTGCAATGGAAGACATGGAGATGGCACATGAAAACACTCCTTGTTTGAATTTGAGACAGCAAAGTTTCCAAAGCTCAGTAATTCCTTTGGGATGGGAAAAGATGTTACTGCCCAGCTCCACTCAAAACTAATTATTTAGGGTTGGATCTGATTTTGCAGCTCAAAAATCTTGGGCAAAATTCTAGGGAAGAAAAGGATATGAAAAGCATTAAACACACATACATATACAATGATTAATTTCCACTCTTACTTATCTACAAATCAGAATGCAGTCACGAGTTAAGCTGTTATTAACTATAATGATCTATTATTTGCTTCTCGTGGTCAAGTTGCTGCAGTCATTGTCTGTATGACCCCACTATATTGGTTTAAATATTGTAAAGCTCTTTTAGAAATCCTGTCTTTATTTCACCAACACAAGTGTTCAAGGGAAGAAGAAACTCCTTTGCAATATTTCCTAAAAAGACATCACATGAGCATGAAAACATTAGTTGTCAACTAAAAGATAAGCTTCTTCCTCTTTAACTGATTCTCAGTGACACTGGGATCTCTAAAGACAACATAAGAAAAATGATAAAAATTAACACCTTTGCTAATATTAGCTGCTTTTTGGTGCCTCAGACATCTGTATTTAATCATATTTGTCTGTGGATAATATATCCTCTTCGTGCAAGCTCACATATATCTTACAGTGGGGAGAAGATGAAGTTTCTTGAAGGAAAATTTAAGGGTAAATGTAACAGTATATTTGCCTTCTCTAATTTCTCAGATGACAGCATATGAATAATAGACTTTTTGGCCCACTGCCAAAGGGGAAGCTTGCAGAAAACCAAGACAAAGTTCTGGTCTGACCAAACCCTAGATTTTTCATGTTTCAGTGAATTACAAAGGTTTAGAAATCTATTGGAAATATCAATATTTAAGTACCTAGGCAATTTCAATATGGAACCTTCATCTCTTTCTAATTAGAAACAGGAAATAACATGCTGATTGTTTTTACTTCTAACTGAAAGTAAATTTGGAGACACTCTTCCATAAGCAGTGTAGGCTTACATGACAAAAAGGAAACCAAGGGCAGGCCCAGCTGAAAGCAGGCATGTGCTCTCCCTTGTATCTGCAAACCTCTGAAAGCACTCGTGTGATTAACGCCAGCCCATACACAGGGCTTAGCTTAAAACAAATGCCTTCCAAGTTCAGGAATCAAAGAGGGAGTGGTACAGGTTACGCAGAAGAATGCTAATGACATTCAGAATAAATTTTCCTTCCTTCTCACCAGCAGCGGGATGTATGACAGGTAAGCAATGTTGACAGAGTGATTAAAGACCAAAACCATCATTTTCCCAAACCTAAACAGCTATGGCGAAGTCAAGTTGGGGTTTTTTTCATGTTTTGTTTTTTTTTCCAGTTTTGGGGTTTTTTCCAGTCACTTTCATACCCCTTCCAAAAGCAAAAACTAGGACAACTGTCTCAGCAGTAGTTACTACCTTATAATTGCATTTGAAATATTTAAATCTTGAAGGACCATATATGATCCCATGTAGAACTGTATGGTCACCTTGTTCACATGACATTATATGTGGACATTTATGGCACCAATAAATCTGGTTTATTCTAACATAGTTCTTTTTACGCTGGGCCTCTCAGGACATAGGCAGAAGAGCATTTGAACTGAGATGCCTGAAATCCAGCAGAAGAAAAACGATTTCTGCTTCCATTTTAAGATAGACATGTAGGCTTTATCTTTGCAGATTCTTGCCACTTCTAGAAAGTTAAGGCTGTTGCCTGCGAGCGCTCCTAACCACCCTATTAAACCAGCCTACTGATACGACCAATACAACTGGCCACACTATGCACACTGCAAAACTGATCTAAGTTTGGGGATTTTTCTGGGTTATTTTTAACCCAGATCACTCCTCTGATCCGGTTCACTGCTCAGACACAGAACAGTATCAGTGTAACGCAGGCAGCAGTGTGATTCAAGAATGAGCAGCAACGGATGAGGACGGTCAGATGAAGTGCACGCATTTGCAATAAAAAGTGCTTGCCAAACTGTGGAGTAATATACTTTCTCCCTTAACAAAGCATCCCAAGAGCTCCTCTAAAATTGCCTTAGATGGTAAACCAATTTCAATCAGAAGAGCAAGGCGCTGTGATTTCTTCCATCTAGTGTTATTAACTCACAGAGGACTATGGGAGATGTGCTGTCCAGACTGCACAGAGGCAAGATGTTTTGGGAAGAATTTGTTATTTCAGGATAACTTTATATATATAAATGTGTATTTTCCTTGTAAATGGCTTCCAGTGTTGGGTCCAGCTTTTCTGCAAGTTCTCCTATTCCCTAGTAAAACCCAAGTTTTCCTTATGACACCACTTTTTCAGTTTTGCTTTGATTTTAATCTCTGCCTGGTCCTGCACCTGATCAGGGCTAAAAACCTCAAATATATCTCAAAATATGGATTACTCACACTCCCAGGGACCACTAGACTGGAGGTTCTTCAAAGTCCCTATAGCTTTCTGCAGTGTCTCTCTCTTTCTTCCTTGCCGCTATGACACTCATTGATGAACTACAACTCCAGATGTGAAGAACAAGTCATCTAATGAAGGATTAGGGTGGGTTTCTCCCAAATGGTTAGAAATACAGCTGCAAAGAGAGTGCTCACATGCAGTCACATGGCTCCTTCAGCTATTTGCAAAATGTTAGACTTATTATTGGTCTTGAGAGGGAGCAGAAAGAACAGAGACATTTAAGACATAAATTTGCAAGGGAAAACGCATCTGGGAAGCTGTTCCCTTCTCCATCGTTCCAGGGATAGAGCTTTGTGTCGCTTTGCATCGGGTTTCCCTGGCTGGATTTCGGTGGTGGGGAGGGCTGTAGGGGCGGCTTCTGCAAGAAGCTGCTAGAAGCTTCCCCTGAGTCTGACAGAGCCAATGCCAGCCAGCTCCAAAGACTGACCCCCTGCTGGCCAAGGCTGAGCCTGTCAGTGATGACAGGAACACCTCTGAGAAAACATATTTAAGAAACAGGTTAAAAAGAACTATGCCACACAACAACCAGCAGAGAGAGAGAGGAATGAGAATATGTGAGGACACCAAAGTCAGTGAAGAAGTGGGGGGAGGATGTGCTCCAGGTGCCAGAGCAGAGAGTCCCCCGGGCTACGGTGAAGACCATGGTGAGGCAAGCTATTGCCCTGCAGCCTATGGAGGTGATGGGGTGTAGATGTCCACCTGTAGCCCATGAAAGATCCCACGCTGGAACAAGTGGATATCTGAAGGGGCTTTAGTCCTGTAGGAAGCCTGCGCTGGATCAGGTTGCTGCCAGAGCCTGTAGCCTGTGGAGAGAGAGAAGCCCAAGCCAGAGCAGGATGGCTGGCAGGACTTTTGTGATGCTGCCGGGGACTCGTGCTGGAGCAGTTTTCCCTGAAGGATGGCACCCCATGGAGAGAAACTCAAGCTGGGGCAGTTTGTCAAGCACTGTCTCTCATGCGAGGACTCACGTTGGAGAAAGTGTGTGAAGATCATCTCCCGTGAGAGGGACCCTACAATGGCCCAGGGGAAGAGTGAGGAGTCTTTCGCCAGAGGAAGAATCGTAGAATCATAGAATCATAGAATCACAGAATCACAGAATCATAGAATGGCCTAAGCTGGAAGGGACCTTAGAGATCATTTTAATCCAGCCTCCCTGCCGCCAGGGATGCCACTTCTTGACTAGATCTGGCAACACATGGGGAAGAAGCAGCGGTGGAAATGACGTCACATGAACTGACCGCAGCTCCTATTCCCTGTCCCCCTGCACCACTTGGGAGGAGGAGGTGGATAAACTGGGATTGATGTTAAGCCTGGAAAGAAGGAAAGGATGGGGGGAAGGTGTGGTTGGTTTTTTTTTAAGATCTGTTTTTATTTCTCACTACTTTTCTCTGATTTATTCTTTAATAAATTTAACTAATTTCCCAAAAAGTGAGTCTGTTTTGCCCAGGATGGTAGATGTGGGTGATCTCCCTGTCCTCATCTCAAACCATGGGCCCTTCATTGTATTTTCTGCCCCTGTCCAGCAGAGAAGGAGATAGAGATAGTGATAGAGCGGCTGTGTAGGCACCCGGCCGCTGGCCAGGGTCAAACCACCACACCATTTCTGTAAGAAATGAACCCAGGAATTGTAATCATCTCTTGAAGAAAAGCCTGCAAGTTCCCTCAAAACTGGCTAAGTGGTCAGGGTGGTGGTGAAGCAATGGTATGATTTCCCAACAGCTAAACCACAATTTAACATTTCAGTTCAGCACCATGCTTGTTTTGCTGCTTTCAGAATGATGGTGAAAACTTGCCTGGTAGAAACGCAGATTCACAGCTGCTGTTGATTGTTGTAACCCCTTTGATGTCGGTAGTTGGAAGGAAGATGAAGAGCAGCTGAGTAGCTGTTTAACTCCTTCACACAAAACAGTCATTGCTCCACATCAGTGTGATCCAGGGAAGCCCTCTGACGGTTCTGGAGGTGAGGACTTAAAGAAAGGTACACTGCTCACTAACTGTCAGATCTTGCAACGTGCTGATCTCGTGCCAGGAGGTACGCATCTGCGTGCGCTTAGGATGACAAGATGTAGCACTCCTGCGTTACTCAGAGTCCCACTCTGGGAGATGCTCAGCATTTGGCAGAAGTGTTACACTTTCAGCATTTCTACCAAATGAATAGAAATTAAAGGAGGTTTTACTCCAAGAACTTCAAATGCTGTATTGCAAATTTCCATTAGGGGATAGTAGTCTACCATCTCACAGTTATTTCTAATGTGTATAGTATTTAACACTTTAAATGGATTTGCCTTCCAAATACAGTAAATAATCTTTGTAATGAAACTTTTCATTTTGAAGAAGTGCTTACGTTCTTGTTCCTCTGGCTCAGAATACCATTATTCATAGGTTATACATACACATGGATCATTATAGCAGCAGGGAAGCCCTGGTATTCAAGGGACTTCAGCAAGGCAGGGTTTGTGAGCAGGAATAACAGCGTCAGTTTCAGTATGCACAGAATTCGGTACCAGCTAAATCAAGAGTCAGAGGCTGACTTCTGAAAACACACACAGTAGAGCTCCTCACAAAGATCAAGGGGGCCCTTTCAAGGCCCGATAAATGCCAGATCTCTTGCACGATGTTCAGGTTTTTCTTTGTTCGCGTGGTGTCTGGAGGAATGACGGGTAACATTGTCAGCAACTGAAGAACTGAACAGGAACGTGAAAAAGTTACTCCAAAATGTAGAAAACAAACAAACAAAAAAGTGAAGGGGAGCTGTTCTGACACCCCACACAGAAGGAAGAAGTTGTCAGCGGGGAGCAGCCTTGCCCAGCGTGGGCTCAGCACTGTTCTCTGGGGCGGGGGCACTGGTTTCCAAGACTCCCCACCACCGGGAGCGGGGC
>NW_009725538.1:0-207 GCF_000703405.1 Apaloderma vittatum
CCCTCCTCCTGCTGGTCACACTATTTCTAACCCAATTCTGTTTCTAATCCAATTCAATTTCCCACCCAATTCTATGATTCTAACAGCGGCCAGGATGCCCTTGGCCTTCTTGGCCACCTGGGCCCACTGCTAGCTCCACTCTGTCCCGTGTATGAGCAGGCTCTGTGGTGGGAAGCGGACACGCTGCGGGCAGGAGACATGGGATGG
>NW_009725538.1:676-1186 GCF_000703405.1 Apaloderma vittatum
GGGAAATCCTATTCAAGAACCGGGGAAAAAAAGAACTGCACCACAAGAGCTGGCAGAGAAACAGAGGAGTGAGAATCTGTGAAGACCCCAAGGTCAGTGAAGAAGGAGGGGGGGATGAGATAAGAAAACTGTGGGATAATTTAATAAAACAAAAATTACAGGATAATTAAACAGCAACATCTTGATCAATGCCCTCTAAAGTGATTCCAGTGGCAGGAGCCCAGGCGGGGCCTCACCGAGTCTTCGGCGGTGGCGGATGAAAGTCTTGAAAATGCCAGGTTTTCGGCAAATCCTAAGAAGCGGTGCGTCCGGGATCGACGGCGGCTCCCCCAGTTCGTCCCAGTGAGGAGCTCGGCACCACCCCAGGACGCACTGGCTGGCGGGTCTGGGGGGAAACAGGGAGAGTTCTGCGTCGAGGGGGGGCCAGCAGGAACTGGGCACCAGAGGGAGGAGCAGAACGTCATTTCTAGGGAAAAAAAGTCAAATTTGAGGGCACAGACATGGCTTTCT
>NW_009725539.1:0-472 GCF_000703405.1 Apaloderma vittatum
ACTTTTACAATGAGGTTCTCAGCCCAGGCAGCAAAGTTGTGTGACAATGAAACACCCCAGATGGGTTTACCTCTGTGCTGCCATTTAGTCACCCCCATAGGCTGTAGCCACCCCCACAGAGTATTTGCCACCATCCATGAGTCAGTATAAAGGGCTGGCCATTTTTCTCATTCAGCAATATCTAAAGCCAGCTGGATGGCTTTTACCTCTGCCAACGTTTCTGTGACTTGTCGTGCGAGACTTCACAAAGCAGCTTTCTACTTCCAATGTTTTCCCACAGTATGACAGGACCCATCAGTAAGTGGAGCATACTGCTTTTCATTTTCACAGACACTGTGAATAAATCAGAAATTCAACCCTCAACTACAACAGGTGTTCCTGCAATCAAGAAAAAACAACGAAAGCATAGGTCAACCCAGTTGGTAAAGGAGACAGAAGCTCCTCCTGAAGGAACTGGCCAGAAGGCAACCAT
>NW_009725540.1:0-240 GCF_000703405.1 Apaloderma vittatum
CAGCCAGGTAATAATGTGCTCACCTGGAGGGCGGCCAAAGTCCTTTCACATATCTCGCAGCTCACTGAGAGACAGAGACTGGGTGATTATCTCTGGCTCTACCTCCTCTTCTTGTTCTTGTGATGGCCCTGCTTCGTTTTCATCCCTCACCAAGCAAACCAATTTCTTTGTGTACTTCTTCTGTGCTGGAGCAACCAATACTGGCACAGGCTGGGTTTTTTGTTCCTCCGCAGGACCTTT